>NW_026019846.1:0-92164 GCF_900185275.1 Solanum verrucosum | reverse complement strand
TACATATTTATAACACACTCAGGAATAAGTTTAAGTAAGAAAAAGGCAGAAATAATGAAAACCAAATAGAATTTTTAGGAATACAAATAGATAAGAATGGATAAAAATGCAAAACACATAGTACAAAAAATAATAAATTCTGAAGAACAAATAGATACGAAAAAGAAATTACAATCATTTTTAGGATTAGTAAACCAGGTAAGAGAATATATACCTAATTTAGCAGAAAATCTTAAAACCTTTGCATAAAAAACTAAAGAAAGATGTAGAATATTATTTTGAAAAAAGACCAAGAACAAATACAAAAAATAAAATTATTATGTAAGAAATTACCTAAATTATATTTTCCAGACGAAAATAAAAAATTTATATACATAGTAGAATCAGATGCAAGTGAAATAAGTTATGGAGGAGTACTAAAATAAGATATGATAAAGAAAAAATAGAACATCATTGTAGATATTACTCAGGACATTTACAAATCCTGAAATAAAATGGGAAATAAATAGAAAAGAATTATATGCACTATATAAATGTTTATTAGCTTTTGAACCATATATCGTATATAATAAGTTTATTGTAAGAACAGATAATACGCAGGTAAAATGGTGGATCACAAGGAAGATACAAGATTCGGTAACAACCAAAGAAATACGAAGACTAGTATTAAATATACAGAATTTTACATTTACAATAGAAGTGATAAGTACAAAAAATGTCATTGCAGATTACATTTCAAGACAAAGCTACACAGACGGATCTAGACAAGAAAATAATATTGAAAAGATACTCAATACTATGACATTGCTTTGTACAAAAGTAGATAGCCTGGATAAAGAGCTACAACAAATGAAAAGTCAGCAGCATGACAATAAATATGCGGAGCTAAGTCAATCGGAAGACTTGAAAATTCCAGAGCTAGAAGGTGACGATGGGAAACACCGAAAAAACCCAAACTAATAATTTGTTACATGCAGCTACAGGAAGCACCTCTGCAACAAAGGAAGAAAACAAAACTAGATATGTCAATACAAACATGAACAAAATATTTGAAAACCATTATACCAAAAACTCAAAAAGAACCATTATTCCTACCACCTCAGCTTAATACATATAAGGAGAGTCTAGGACAAAACAAAAAGACATATAATCATATAACCAGAGCCTATATAGAAAATATTCACAAAATACAAACTTTCTTAAACCTAAATCCCAGATCCAAAAATGCAAAAAACCCTAATGAAGACTATATTACCCAAAACCTACAAGGATATAACAAATTGATTGCACAACCAGGAACCAGTACTAATCTAGTAGGAACTTGCTATCACTATGGATTACTAAGTACCGTATATACCGTAACAGGAGACGAGATATCAACAATCCCAGAGCTACACAAAGCATTTATGCATTATAAAGGATCACTAAAGGAACACTATTTTATATAAAATTTTATTCAGCCAGCCGAGATATTATATGATGAAATCAAACCTATTATACAAGTGATAAAGATTGGATTGACAAGAGAATGATAATACCAGAAAAAATAGAAAACAAGAAATACAAAAGATAGAGATACCAGGATTTTATGCAAGAAAAAGAGTTATTGGGATAGCTACAATATTAAATGAATTATCAACTAATTATTTAAGTGGAAATTCAGTATGGAGTTATTACGCCAGAGAACAAACCATGATATATTCAAATTCTAGAGAACCAGAGAAGCAGATATGGAAGAAATACGTCAGTGGATATTAAGTCTACTAAAACCTGAACAACAACCAACTACAAGAGCTATACGACGAAGTTTTATTTCACCAGAGATAATGGCAAATTATTGCAGAACTATTGGACACAAATACCCAGACCATCAATGCTCAAAATGTTATGGCGAAGATAATGTAATTCCAGCTGTCAATCTAGAATAAAGAGGCCGACAAGATAAAAAATCAGCAAAGAAAAGTTATTTGTCTATTAAAAAGAAAGTTAGTGGAAGAAAAGTTAGTAATGTAAAGAACATGTACATTAGTTATAGATGTAAAGTAACTATAGTTTATGTAAGTAACTATAGTTAAAGTAACTATAGTATAGATTAAAGTAACTATAGTAGAGTTACTTATAGTTGTATATATAGTAGAGCCAGAAGGCAACATAAGGCAAGACTTTCTCGACGGAAAGCAAAGCCTTTGTATACAAAATATTCTCTCAATAAAAAATAAATTTCAAGCTAAGCTATGGATCAAAATATTGCAGCATACTACACAGGTACATATATTCATGATTATGCATAGCTAAATCTATTAATTCCTGAATATCATAGTATTGATAGAATAAGTTTATATTAGTTTATTATATACTAGAATTATTATCAGCATGTTTCTAGTTTGTTAACATGAGGAAAAAAGGAAAAACTTCCAGACTATGCCATCCTAAGTTGAAACCATAGGCATGAGAAGCCGTGAGGGGAGTAAACGAAGTTGAGGCGCTGTTAGGAAGAGAGTACCTTTGAAAGTACAATGTTGATAGTGACAGGAAAACATGTTGGAAATAATCTAGTTTATAGTAATCTAATATAAATAATATTCGTCAAACTATGATATAAGGGAATTGTATTAAAATTGTTATGTCTTATTTACATGATGAAATGATATTGACATATAAAACATTAATCCTTTATATACTCAAAAATATAAAAGTTATAGATCTAAGAAGAATAATATGGGAAAAGATATTTGAAGAAGAAGAAGAAGAATTAATAACCAGATATGGTATGAAATAGATGAGACAGATAGGAAGAAAATGAAATGTTAAAATTTAATTTAAGTGATTAGAAATTCAATATTCAGATTAATGATAAATAGGAATACTTAGAATATTGCAACAAACTATAATAGATATTACATTATTAAGTAATTTAATAAAAGAAAATATAGAAACATTCCAACAAACTCACGACATACAATACATAGAATATATATTGAAAATATAAAGAAATCATAAGATTAATACCTTTAGAAAAAATGTATTATGAAGAATTAACCTATAAAATAGGGACCACCCCCAATTACAAGTCCTTTCTTTAGGTGTAACAGAAATCGACTCTCATAAGCTATAGAAGTTGTGGGTTTTGTCTTTCAAGTTTCGAATAAAAAAAACCTTCAACTTTAGCTATATAAATTTTAAATACAAGTATTTTGAATCTATGGCCACGTACATTTATTACTCTCTTCGTTTCAACTTAAGTAACTTTCTTTTAAATATATCTTTAAAAGATATGTCTTTTTATAATTAGTAAGTTTTCAAATTCCAACATTATTCTACGACACATTTAAAATTATAACAGAACTTGTGGCCATTTTATATTCTCTAGTTTAATATTTAAAAGAATATTCATCTAACTTCTCCATAATTGTTAGTAGTACACGATGTAAGAATAGATTTCTATTATTCAGTAATATAGTGTCAGTTACCATCTACTTGAGTGCAATTAGTCAACTCAAATGTCATGTTTTTTATGTAAGAGAAGAAAAAGAACATATTTTCTTATTAATAAAATGGAATACAATTAAACATTCTTTAAATGACAATGAAATTGAATAAAAATGCTCTATTGATATTTTAATTAAAAAAATGTGCGTTTAATTAATTAAACTACATACACTATTTATATTATTTTAATTTGATTAAATAATAAACATGTGTTATATTAAACTACAATAATAACATTAACAATAACAATTATTTAGTGTCATTTCATAAGTGAAAGAGTGGTGTGTATGTTGTCTTATCCCTACCCAGTGAAGATAGAGAAGTTATTTTCGATAGACTCTTACCTCAAATAATGCATAACATTAATTAATAAAAACAAGAAATATTGTAACCCATAAGCCATCCAAACCTAGTGAGAAAAGAATGATAACAACAACACATTCAATAAAATTCAATAATTTTAACTCAAAATTTATACACTTTCATGACCGTGATCTCTCACATCACAAGGTTTCATATTTTGACTCAATGGGCATATTGATAAAAAATTAAATTGAATTGTTGCATATTCTTTATTTACTAAATAAGAAAATGACAAAAACTAAAACATAAATTTGATTTAGGATATAATTTTATGTATGTTGACAGTGTAAAAGAATTCTTACACAGAAGATTTCATTCTAGTTTTAATTAATATTTGCATAAGGTATTACTTATGGTTTCATTTAAAGTGAGCGACTTGATGGTGTAATCTTTTGACACAATTAACTGATAGAATTTATTTCCGTAATTTAATCGATAGTAAGTAGAGACGTATATTCGGAATTTAAAATCTATAGATTCAAGTTTTAAGTATTTAACCAACTTATTTTTAAAAATATTTAGAAGTCATATCTATTATTTCTTGTATTTTTCTATTCATCTCTTCATGTAAATTCATATTCTGCATTGAAAATTTTGAATTTAGGTTGAACCCGACAGGTTGCATGCCATATTTTCTAGATTAAGTAGGCTTACTTATAATGAAAAGTAAATAATTATAATAATTCTTTCACGTTGTCGATGTATAGAACTCTAAATTTTATTGTGAAAAAAAAAGAAGAAAATTACAATTAGAAAAAAACAATTTCTCACAAAGAAATTTAATTTTCAACAACCTTTGCCAACTTCTTCAACAAAAGCTTTTAGATACACTTATGAAGATCCACCTTCTTTCAACAGCTTCCCTTGTCGATGCTTTCCATTTTTGTGCAGTATTTCTCATTTCTTGTCGTTTTACTCCACCATCCATTACAATTTCTATGCACCTTTTTATCTCTTCACTCTCAACCACACCATCTTCATTCATTCTCATCCTGACACCTGTCTTCCAAACATCTTAAATAAACTTTGCATTAGTTCCTTGATCTGTCCAATGAGGAAATGCCACTACAGGCACGCCTGACGACAAACTTTCTATAGTCAAATTCCATCCATGGTGTGAGATAAAACATCCTAAAGATGGATGTGTTAGGACTTCAAGTTGTGAACACCATGGTACTATTTTCCCTTGCTTCTCTAATTCCAAAATGCAACTTAATTTCTCTTCTTCTTTTCCTACTTCTTTCATTTTATTTTATTTTTGATCTCTTATTACCCATAAGAATGGCCTTTTAATATCTATCAACCTTTTTGTTATCTCCTCCTTTTAGTTTCTTGATAAGTTCATTAGACTCCCAAATGAGATATAAACAATTGATGATTTAGGCTCTGTGTTTAACCATTCCATGTAGTCATCATTTGACTTTTGAAAAAGAACACCACCAAATGAAGACTCCAAGGAATCTTTTCCATCCAAGAATGATGAAGGAATTAATGGTCCAATTCCAATTAAATTGTATTTTTCAATAGCTTTGAGTGGCTCTAGCTCTAATGCATCAAATGTATTCACAAGTACCTTTGGATTTTCTTCACCATCTAATGTTTCTAGTTGCTCTTTAAATATTGGTAGAGCAAAACTATATTTATCATCTTTAGAGCTAGATGAAACTAAAAAAGAAGGAGGATCTTGGCTTTTTAGTAATGGAAGCCTTGGCAATTGGATACTCCAATTTGGATCATTTGAGCTACACTTCATTTCATCCTCATAGCCATTAAAGTAATAGTAGTATATGTCTAGCACAGTTAGTAGTTGAATTCATAGTAACGCGGGCGGGATGTGGAGTTCACACGCTACCTTAGCTGTCCAAGGTAGCAGAAGATTGTAGACGAGGGATGTGACAGGATGTCCCTTAACTAAACTCTTCAGAATGATATTTCTTAATGTTTGGGACCCATAACTTCCTATCTCCGACATGTAACGTTTAGAATCATCTACGTCAGACTTGAAACCATCGTCAAATCCGTCAGAGAATGCCACCAAGTTTAAGCCCTTGGGTGCGGTGGAAGCTATGGTGTTCGCCATACAATCAATGTTTGTTCCTTAATTACTTTTGTTGAAACCGTAGAAAAAGAACCATAAAAATAATTTGTCTTCTTTAAATTTTTTTGTGTTTCTTTATTTGACTTTTTAATTACGCAAAATTGAGAAAGAGCAAATACAATTCAGGTAATAATCTCCTTTTGAAACTCTTATTAATAAGTGACAGTTGGGAGGACCAACATCACATCAAACATTTGTACGATTAGCAATATAAATTGTACCAAATTTTACGTAAGATGTACTATAAAATTTTTAACCATTTTTATATAAGCTAACAAGAGAGGGACAAACAAAGCTACAAAAATTGTACGATATATCTCCAACAAAGCAAACAAAGAAGGACATTTTTGTAATAAAGCCATGTGTTGTTATTTAGTACAATTTTTTTTGGCAAAAGGGAAATATATATATAGTAATTACGTACTGGACATTACATTATCGCTATTAGTACCTGCGATTACAGATAGGTTACCAAAACGAGCTAACTTATTACAGGTAGACCATACTACTATTTTAATAGAAGATGCTCCAACTTGATCAGCTTGTAGCTTCTTCTTTACTATATCAGGTGGAGCTAGGAGGATACGTGGATTATTGGTCTGTGTTAGCTTGCAACCTAATCTGGACAAAACGTCGGCAACCTTGTTCCCTTGGCGGAGGCTATGGCGCACCACTGGACTCTCCAACTTCTTCAATATTGACCTGCAATGTAGAACAATGGAACTGTAAGTTGGTTGCATCTTTTCTAGGAGTTCTATGGCCTCAACGGAATCAGTTTCGACTTCAATAGGGCTAAAATTATAAGCGTGAGCAATGTTTAAGCCGGTAAGGAGGGCTTCCAGTTCTATCATAGTATGGTTGTGACTATAACTTTTTTTGTGGAAGCCCATTCTCCACTTTCCAGTGGCGTCCCGAATGACACCACTGATCCCACCGTTTTTCTTATGTTTTGATAAGGCACCATCAATGTTAAGCTTGTAAAAACCGATAGGGGAGGGAACCATTTGACGTGGATATCTACTGTAGCGTTATGATTGCTTGGGACTGATTGTGGGTAATGTATTCAATGATTTTTCTTTGACCGTGGAGGAAAGGGGGATGTCGCTTTTACCGTTATGGGTTTATGGTTTCTGTTGAGCCAGAGATGCCAAAGGGCAAAGGGAAGAAGTTTAATCCATTTATACAAACCATGGTCATAAGGAGGGTTCAAATCCTTGAGAGTGAGGAGCCAAAGATTTTGCTGGAATGGATTTGGGAAATGTTGATGCCTAAATCTAGCCAAAACGTACGGGCTATATGACAATCGAAGAAGATATGGGTAATAGTTTCAGAGAGTGACGACAAATGGACAAGAGGGTTGGTATCGACACCAATACGATGTAGGTAAGCACGAGTGGGTAAGCGACCTTGAGAGCACAACCAAAGGAAGACTTGAGCTTCTCCAAGGTTTTAAGTTCCAAATCCAAGAAAAAATGCAAGGTTGATGGCTGGGAGGGGTGATGATCCTTTGGATAGATTTAGTGGTGAAGATACCATTGCTATGAGGGCCCAGTAGGGTTGGTCAAATCGCCCAAATCTTTATTAGGGCGAATTCCGGAGGGTTGGAGAATTAAAGGGGTTGGGAGCACGAAGGAAATTTTTTACCAGTCCCAACCCTCTCCATTCCAAAGAGAAGATAAATTGAGGCGACCCTCGCCTTGTTCAGGAGGCCATGAAGGATAGCTCTGAGAGTGGGGGTTTCTGGGATCCATCGATGATTCCATATGTTGATAGAATACCAGTTGCAGGGTTCCACGCAGTAGCTTAGGAACAAATTCTTCCTCCGATGAGGATGTTCTTCCAAATGAAGGAATGAGAAGAAGTCACGGGCCTAGAGTGTTACCGGTGAATCAAGGTGTGAGCCCAAAGAGAGGTGTGATTAGTATAAAAGCCGCCAGGCGAGCTGGTAAGGATAGTTTATTATCTTCCCATTACTTAATCTAATAAAGCATACAATCAATGCTGTTGAAACCGTAGAAAAAGAACCATCAACATAATATGTCTTCTTTAAATTTTTGGTGTTTCTTTAATTTGCCTCTTTAATTATGCAAAACTGAGAAAGAGCAAATACAATTCAGGTAATAATATCTTTTTGAAGTTCAAATTTGAGCCATTTTATTCGATTATTGCTCTGTTTTAGTTTTTTCTTTGTCAATCAGTTAGCTTTTATTCAGTACCGAGATTTGGGAGTTTGTTGTAGCTGTGATTTGAGTTTCTCTTCACTCTTATACTTTCTTTAATTTAATCCTTTATGGTGCTATGATTTTGGAAGATATATGTGGTTTTCTTATTAGGTTTATGTTTTTGGACTCTGTTTGCTTGTAACTGTATGTTATTTTCTTCTTCTTCTATTTCTGTTTCATCCTTTCTTTGTTTTATCCATTTTATTGTGATGGGATTTTGATAGCCGACTCTTGATTTTATTCTTATTTTGGTGCATAAATATTTATCATATGCTAAGTCGAATGAATATGATTAGAAGCTCACTGATTTGATCAAGCAATTACATATGTTTTGCAACTATTATATTCAAGTCCAAATTTGAATTGGAAGTTCATAAACATGATTATCACTTCTCTAACATGAATAACAAGATTGATTGTTTCTGTGAAATATACTCCATTTCAAAATTAGTGAATTGTTGAGGCAATGCACACTCAATGAAGCTACTTCATAGACCTATGGATGACTCATATAGAGATATAAGGAGTTGAATTTTACTCCCTGAGAGAAGTTATAGGAATTTGTGGCAGCTTTCATCTTTTGTATTGATGGTCATGATATTTAATTTATTAGGGATATCAATTTTTTCCTCTTTGTTGATTGCGGTAAGATTATATGTTTGAACAACAAGTGATCATCAAATTTCCATTTCATTTTACTATTTGTTAACTACTACATTCTATGTATACTACAAGTGTGGCACCAAACCGTGTTCTCTTGACTATGAGAATATTGATCTCATTTCCTATACTCTATAATTATTATTTTTATCAATTATGAGTATGAGACAACTCTAGATATGAGCGTAAGAAAATATATTTACCTATTTCGATACCTCTCTTTTAATAAAACAAATTTTGGAGGCAATATGTAAATTTGATTGCTCTAAAAATACATGATAGTATGATATTTACTCTATTGGTGTACACTCTAGAAGTGCTGTAAAGATATATTGGTACTAGAATAGTTTGACATAAATTAAAATATTATTATCTTAAATTTGCAGCTTGAATTAAAGTTAGTATAACCTATCTAACTTTCATAAGGATACATGTTCTATTTAAACATATGTGTTACTATATCACTTAGTAGAAGAATTCTTAGTGTGTACATCTTACAGGATGGTTTCATATCTCTGCCGGAAGAGGCAAGGAATCAACAGTGATATTTTCATTAGTTGAATCACAAAGCAACACAATTACTCACTAATGTATATTTTTTGAGCTCCCCTCGGTTCAAATCTTTTCATCTTTAGAAGGAACTTCATCCAAAACATTCAAGAATTTTGGTTGTTATGCCTAACTAACATACTTGTGTCTTTGGCACACATAGATAAAAGAATTCATTTAGTTGTTACTAGCTTAAAGTAATTGTGAAAACAATTTATTGAAATCAACATGTTGGGCCCGTGCTCAAGCACGGGCCATCGCCGTCTAGTTTAATACTATAAGAAAACATCATATGGACAACATAGAGTGACTATTTATCTTACTTGCAAAATAAATATTTTGTTTTAATTTGTTTAACTAATTTTAATTTGATACGTAATTTACAAAAGAAAATAAGATTTTTAAGTTTTATTATCTTAAATTAAATATATGTACTAAAACATTTTTTGATTCTATAATCTTAACTATATCACGTAAAAAATTGAAAAGTAAATAAATATCAAACAGCTCGAAACTGAGACCCCTAACTAAAGATAGAGTAATCTCACAACTCAATTACAATCGATGTTGGCACTAGTATTGTATATTGTTAGTTAGGTATACCTTTCATGCAGTAGCCAGTAAGCCCAATTTTAGAATTTGTCATGCATGACATGAGTTGTCTTGGATATGTTTCTGTTATATTTTTTTGTTTTATTCATATATAAAAACTTCCGGCAATGTAAATTTTAATATGCATGAGGCACCTTAACTCGTGACAAGTGTTTAGTGGTCATTTTAATCAGCATACTCTCTAACCTTTTTCTTTTCAACACCCCTTCTCCTCATAGTATTTTAGCTCCCCTTCTTTTTTTAATATTTTTAGATTTTTATTTTTCAGAAATTGAAGAGGGATAAATAAATTAATAATAATCCAAATTTTATCCCTTTTTTCCCTTGTGCTCACTAATATGATTAAAAGAATGAACTTTCTAAAAGTATTAGTCTTGTTTCCTTGTTTATGTTTTTTTTTATTGATTTTTTAGACTTATAATATAATTTTTTTAAACATAAGTGCAACATCAGTACAAAAGTTTAAAATAAATTTTTAAAAATAAAAATTGAGTGACAAGTGATTTAGAATAATTATAGGTGTGCTCTCACTTATTCATTGGTGAAGTTTTCTTTGTATATTTTTAAAAAGATTTAGTTATGATATACTAAGATATTTTGAAGATAGTTTGATTAAATAATGATGAATAATTAAAGCAGTCAAAAACAAACCATTGTGAACATGAAATCAATTTTTAGAATCATCAAAATGAAAATTACGAATCAAACCAGAAAGTAAAGGGAAAAAATGAATTCACATCATGGGTAACACTTAGATTACAAACAAAAATAGCAAAAGGATAGTAAGCACATATACATAGATGTGTATGTGAAATTAATTTTTTTAATATAGATATACATATAGACAATTTGGTGTGATCTTTTGATTTACAACTTAAAACCAAAATTAATTATGTCAATTTTAAAAATTAAAAATCAAATCAAGTAAAAAAATATTTTGATTAGAATCTATCTAGTTTGACTTTTTTATATTCAGTGAACACCTTTTATTGTAATTTTGAATTTTATGTGAAGTTTTTGTTCAAAATTTATCTGTTTGAGGTCCTCTTTGGTTTGATTCAATATTTTGAAATGTAAAATGAAATTTTTTAAAGTTCGTTTTTTAAGTGTAAGACCCCAAAATTTTCTAAGTTAAGAGTCGAACCATTCTTCATTTGTAAATGAAATCGTACTGGGTGATTCTTAAATTGCCTATATGTGTAAACGTCAATTCTTTAGTCAGGGAATGAATTTAGATATGAATTAAGGTCATTAGAATCCTCTAGCACAAAGAGTTGAAAGCTTCCATACGATAAGTTTTGATATGAGATTCTTCTTGGGTCAACATCAAACAACCATATATCTTAGAATATAAATAGTTATGTGACACATAACCTATCAAATTAAAGGTATTTAAATCTTCTTTCCACCGCCACATATTTCACGTCAATCCGAGTTTCGAGTAAAAAAGTTTTAGTAACCTGATACAGTGTAGTGATGAATTAGCTGACAGGAAAACATTAAAAATGGTCATTTTGTCTTTTTACCTCTACGAAAAAACTTAATGAATTTCTTGACTAATTAAAAGTACAAAACAATCAGGTTTTCATCTTTAAATCCCCCATTATCTTCTCTCTCAAAAGCCTAAGGAAAAATCAAAGTAGAAGACTCCATTCAAGATTCTTTCAATCTTTTTCAACATTCTTCAAGGCAAGATTTTCTGTGGGAATTTCATTCTTTCCAACTCAAATTCCTCCATACAATTATGAATCACTAATGAAAGTCATAATTTTTGGTCATAGAGATTTCAAGAAACTAATTTAAGAATCTCAAGAAAGGTTTTCTTGATTGTTCTCCTTCAAGCTAGGGTTTCAAGGCTTCTAATGAAGTTTTTTTTCAAGATTCTTCAAGAACCTTGTTTTTGCAAGTATATAAGGTTATCATAGTGTTGGACTAGTTCATCTTCACGCCCTACATCTACTTTCAAATCAATAAAAGAGTAATCTAGGTTTCTATCCCTAGATTTGAGTATTCTTGAGATGAGTTGATTTTGAGTTCTTGAGTTCCTGATCCTTTTTGAAATTCTATTCCTAATTATTGAATTTCTATATGTTATGCATTAAGATTCTCGAGTAGATTCTTTCATGTCTATATTTCAACATGAACCCTATGAATTGAGTATATTTGAGATGAGAAGTTCGTTGAGTTATGAGTTCAATGTTCTTGAGTTCTTGAGTCCTGGAGTTCTGAGTATTGAGTTTTTGTATTGCTATTAAGATTCCTAAGTTGAGTTGCTCATGTCCATAATTCCGCATGAACCCTATGAATTGTATTATAAATCTTCAGAAGCTTATTAAAGCCAACACTTGAGTTTTAAACAGAGTTTTTGATGAAGTAAATCTGAGTTTTGAGAAAGAGTTATAAATCATGATTAGTATGACAATTGAGTATGCCATCAATGTTTAAGCAGTATGGTATCTAGTTATGCCATCAATGTTTATGTAGTATGACTTCTCGAGTCATCAATGATCATATCACAATATGATTTTGATATATTTTTGAGAAAGAGTTTTCAAATATGAATTGAGTAAGAGTATAAGGGAACTAAGTATTCCCAAATGTATCAGTTTTTAAATTGATAAAAGAGAAACTTTGATTTGTAAATGAGTTATGAGTTAAAAGATATTTCAAGAGCACTTACCTCTTTTAAGAGGATGGTTTGAGAAATTATCTCAATCAAGAGGAAGAGTATGTTTTTTAAACATTGAGCATGAGTATATTATTGTGAGTAGTATTGAGCACCGATATAGAGATGAGTTTAGATAACTCACATTCCCATAATCCATGTCTGCGAAGAAGGGTAAATGATCATAATTTTTAGATGAATCCTTAGTACTTACTGGATCCACTTAGTTGAGGTGTCCTATATTCCGACAAGGTATAGGACAGTTCTGGCAGCATGGGGGAGATATTGTATCATCATGTAGCTCATAGTGATGATTTTCGGTTAGAGAATTTCCCAATAGAGTTAATGTGTATTTTTATATATCCCTAATTATATTGAGTTTAGAGATGAGAAAATATTTTGTAAAGCTTTAAATGATTTCACTACTTTATTTCTTTACATTCACCTTGAGTACATTGTTATCTATTGCAGTCCTTTCTTTTAGTTATTTGTTATTCAACTATATTATACTCGTACATTCAATGAATTTATGTCATTTGACCTACGTCTTTTAATGATGCAGATACAGGTTCTTAGGATCCTCAACAAGAGTCTATTGAGATCACTTCATTTGCTCGTCAGCTTTTGAGTGAGACTTTCTTGCATCCGGAGGACTCTAATTTTATGAGTTGTTAGTAGTAGTTCTTTCGATGAGTCGTGGGTCTTGTTGCAACATTCATTTTTTGTATAGTAGAGGCTTTACAGATTGACAGTTTGGGAGAGTCTTTCAATTTCAGATGTTTTATTTAAAACTTATGTTTCATACTCAATATATTCAGAGCCTTCTAAGATTTATTGCACTGTTGATTTAGCATTTCTTTCAGTTTGATATTTATGTATGGTCAAGTTAGTCTTCCGCTTGTAGTCAGCCAGGATGAGCGTTCGCTTGAGAGCCAACAATGGTTCTTGAGTGTTGGCCACATCCAGGGTATAGGCTCGGATCGTGAGATTAAAGGTACTAGGATTAATTATGTTTTAGTTGATTTAATTGAGGGGTACGAGGATTATTTTTCTTCATTGATTTAGTTAAAGGGCACAATGATTAAAAGGAAGAACCAATCAAATCAATTAGTAAAAGCACAAAGGAGTCATAAGAGAGCCGTGAAAAATACATGTGAAAAAAAAGAAATAGTAATAAATTGCAAAGATGGAATGGATGGGAATTTTAGGAAATGAAGGGGAAATAGAGCATGTTGACAAAAAGGGACCCACAAGACACTTGTCAAACTTTAAGGATATCCACATACAACTAGTGTTGATTGTTCCTCATGCATATTAAATTTCTTTGAAATTAAGGAGAAGATATTGAACATGGGAGACGAAGTTGTTCTATGCACCATTCCCATAGTGGACATGGGGCTTAGGGAAGACTACTATTGCTGAGAAAATTTTCAATGATGAGCAAATCAAGCAAGACTTTGATAAGAGAGTTTCATTGTGTGTACCTGCAATGTGTAGACTAAGCGCTTTCTTGAACATATCCTCGAATCATTGACAAAGAGGAAACTTGAGGTTTAATAGAGTCAGTTCCTGCAGTTTCTTTATTCTTTCATTCGCTCTTGTGTACCTAGTTTATTTTGTCATTATCAAAACTTATTAAAATATTATCATGTCATCAATTTTTCCTTTTTTGATGATGAGAAACCAAACTTCATTTGTGACATTGATAATGTGCATTTTTTTTAATCAATAAAACAACACATAGCACAAGAACAAATCGTGTTTCACAAACATATATTTTTAATTTGGGTTAGGTTTAAGGACTTTGAATTAAGGGTGACAATAAGGTGTCAAAATAAAATGGAAGTGACATAAGTCTTAATTATTGAGTGTATGAGACAATTATGTAATTAAGGATTAAGGATTGTGGGAGTTACCCTCAAGTTCCATTGTATTAAATGAGGGGTAAAAGGGTAAATGACTAAACCTAATTGAACCAATTTTAAAATTCTTCTTCTTCATCTTCTTCTTCTTCGTCTTCTTCTTCTTCGTCTTCCTCCTCCTCCTCCTCCTCCTCCTCCTCCTCCTCTTCTTCTTCTTCTTCCTTTTCTTCTTCTTCTTGAATCAGATTTAGCTAATCAGTGGACCATATTGTGTTCACACACTATTGTTTGGGAAGTAAGATTAATAGTTCTGTGAATCATTCATCATCATCTGGGTATAACCTGCAATTTTTTCAATAATTTGCATTCGTGTTTCCAACAAATGACTATATATGTCGCAATAGTTTACTATTAGAACAAATGATAGTCTTATGTTGCAACAAAAATGTTATTTCAATCACAACAGAATAGTCATATGTTGCAACATGTAACTTACAAAAGTTGCAACATATAACTTACACATGTTGCAACATATGATTTATATGTCGCAACAAAATACTTATATGTCGTAATAGAATAGTCATACCTTAGAGGACATGTTGAGAGCTTGTGTGATAGACTTCAAGGGTCGTTGGGAAGATCACCTTTCTCTAATAGAGTTCGCCTACAACAATAGCTACCATTCCAGCATTCAGATGGCCCCTTATGAGGCATTGTATGGGCGTAGATTTAGATCTCCAGTTGGTTGGTTTGAAGTAGGTGAAGCAGCCTTGATAGGACCAGATTCAGTCCTTGATGCTATGGAGAAAGTGCAACTCATTAGAGATAGACTAAAGACTGCTCAGAGTCGCTAGAAGTCTTATACAGATGTGAGAAGAAGGGAACTAGAGTTCCAAGTGGATGATTGGGTTTTCTTGAAAGTGGCAACTATGAAAGGGGTGATGAGATTTGGCAAGAAAGGGAAGCTCAGTCCCAGATATGTAGGCCCTTACCGGATCTTGAAAAGGATTGGTAAAGTGGCTTATGAGTTAGAGTTGCCAGCAGACTTAGCAGCAGTGCATCCAGTCTTTCACATTTCTCTTTTGAAGAAGTGTGTGGGTGATCCAGCATCCATAGTGCCATTAGAGAGTGTGGCCGTGTAAGATAGTCTTTCTTATGAGGATGTACCAGTTGAGATTCTCGATCGTCAGGTTAGAAGGTTGAGAAATAAAGAAGTCACTTCAGTCAAGGTTTTGTGGAGGAGTCAGTCAGTAGAGGGAGCTACTTGGGAATCAGAAGCAGCCATGAAGTCCAAGTATCCTCACCTCTTTCCTTCCGATTTCATTCCAGCTTGAGGTAATAGTTCCTCATCAATTTTTCAGTCATTCATGCGAAAATTCAGTCTTAGAATCATGTTCCTTCAGTTTGTACTTGCATTTTCAGCGTATTTGCATGTTCTTGGAACTCAGTTCTGTTAGAAATTCAGTTCTTAGTGTTTAGTGGTAGGGATTGCAGCCCTCTACCTCTATTTTAGCTAGTTTAGTCTTCATTCGAGGACGAATGGTCCCAAGGGGGAGATAATGTAACACCCCTTATTCGAAACAAACAAAAATGCAGATTTTGAGAAGTTGCAGGTGCAACTTACGGTCGCCATCCATGGACCGTAGGTCAGACCACGGCTCGTGCTGGTGGTCCGTGGTTCACCACTGCAACCCCTAGCCAAACCAGCTCAGAAAATTGGCTAAGTCCCGACTCACGGACAGACCCACGGTCCGTAGATCAGACCACAGTGCGTGGTCTGTGTCCGTGGATAGTGACTTCCCTTACCAGCCTCTGACACAAACTACGGTCGACCAGCATGGACCTTCATTCGATCCACGGTTCGTAGGTCTGACCGTAGATGAGGTTAGCAGCTAGTTAGATGAAAAATATTGATGGGTCAACTTCAGATGGTCATAACTTTTAGCACAAAACGAATTTTGTGTCCCATGAACTATGGTTTGATAGATAATTGAATTATCTTTCCAACGCCATCGAGTTTGATAAATTCTGACCTCCGAGTAAAAAGTTATGCCCGTTTTAGTGAAGCCCTGTCGGGCAGACTCGACCTACGGACCCAATCGACGGACCGTCGATTGATTGACGGACCGTAGGTCCATTCCGTCAGTCACTCCGACAGCAGCTAATTCAGGGGTCGTTTGGTCTTTTCCTATTTCGTTTAATCCCTAAGATACGTCGTTTAGACCCTAAATCATGAGGTTTTAATTAGTTTAAGCCTAGAAACATAACTAGAACTTACCTTAGTCAAAATCATTAATCAAAACTTAGAAAATTAGAACGCTAAAAGGAGAAAAGAAGTTAAGAACCCTAGTTCAAGAACACTACAAGGTTCCATCAGTTCTAGCCCCGAAATCGAAAGATTTCTCCGTGGAATTCGTCGCCAGGTATGTGGGATTTCACTAGTAGGTTCCTTTCGCCCATTATGTCCCTAGAATTCAGTCAGATTCTTGATTCCATGATTATGAACATACCTAGGGTTTCTAGAATTATAGCAGATCATCATGAATTAGTTATTTAAATGTTCCAAATCAGGTTATCATGTTATTGCTCAGTTTATCGCATGAATTTCAGAACCCTAGCTATGTATTTCTTTAGTTCTTGAATTACACATGCTAGGTCAGATATTTCAGTATTCAGTTATACATGCCTCAGTTTATGAATGCATTATTATCAGATTAATTGTTGCATTCTCAGTTTGCATGTTCATTTCGAGCTATCTAATATTTACAGAAATTCAGTCATAACCAGTTAACCACTTAATTCATTGGGAGTAGCATAATACCGAGTTGGTCTAGGGTTTCAGCGTACCCATATAGTGCTAGAACTACGAGCCACGTAGGTGTAAGTCCCCTCTGTGGGCAACATTAGTTTAGTGATCACGCCAGCATGCCTTTATACATCTGGCAGGGTATATTGGGTCCTCTCGAAGGGGCGTATACATCTGACTCCACATTTAGCTCATGTGGTTTTATGTCGGTTATTGGTAGCTCCCACAGTTCAGTCAGACTCTATTGCATTGACCACATTTACAGTTCATTGAGTATTCAGTCAGCATGTTATAAATTGGTCATTGCATTCAGTTAGCTCAGTATTCAGTATCTATATCATTTCAGATTATTTCATTTCTTTATTGCTTTGTTCAATTATATGTTATTTCAGCTTTACTCTATCCTGCATGCTCAGTACCTTTCGAGTACTGACGCATACGTGCGCTACATCTTCTCGTGATGTAGGTTCAGGTTCTCAGTATCCAGATCACGCTTAGATCGGTTGCCGATCTTCAGTTCAGCAGCATCAGTGGTGAGTCCTCATTCTTCGAGGACTAGTGACACGTTTATCTTTATCGGTTTTAGTCTCTAGTTTCAATTTTTTTCTAGATCTAGTTGGAGCATGTCCCAACATTTCTAGTCAGTTTAGAGGCTTAATTCAGACATAGTTAGATTCAGCTTAGTGTTGAGTTAATATCTTCTTTGTATTAAACTCATCAGTTTTCAGATATCTCAGTTATAGTATATGGGTATTCCCCATCTTTCAGATTTATTTATGATTTAGCTTCCACACAGTTTCTATTATTCAGATTATATTTAGTATGCTCATGATCATGCCAGCAGGGTTAGCTTGGGATCACTTGTGGTCCTAGGTCCCGTGTCCGCGTCTCGGGGGTTGCTCGAGGCGTGACAAACTTGGTATCAGAGCATTAGGTTTAAGTGTCCTAGGATGTCTGAAAAGCCGCACTATGTAGAGTCCTTTTCATGGGTGTGACGTGCACCACATCTAATGAGAAGGAGGCTATGAAGTGTTTTAGGAAAACTTCACTTTCTTGTTACTCTTATCGTGCGTAAGGTATGATCTAATTCTATTCTAACTCGACGTTATACATTTCAGTGATCATGCCTCCCCGTAGAGCTAACACTAGGAATGCGAATGCCAGGAATGCTAATACAGTTCCTCTAGTCCCAGATCAGGGAGTTTCGAATGCAGAGATTCAAAACACTATACAACCTTTCTCTCAAAGTATGAATAGTTAGAACAATCAGCAGGTTGAGAGAGATAAGCTTAGGGAAATTGCTAAGGTAACTAAGAAAGCTAGAACAGGGAACTATGAGTACTCTCAACAGAAATCGGGTGGTGGAAATCACTCACAGTTTCGAAAAGATCAGAATAGTAGGGTACCAGGCTCTAAGTCTCAGGGAAGTGTTTCAGGAAATAGGACCTACCCAACTTGTCCAAAGTGTGGTATGAACCATCCAGGCGAGTGTCTTGCAGGCAAGGAAAGATGTTTTGGGTGTGGCCAGTCTGGTCATAGGGTGAAGAATTGCCCTTCTGCCAGGAAGGGGCAAGAAGGTAACAATACTAGGGCTCAGTCTACAGCTCCAACAGTACCGGTAGGTCGCCCAATTCAGCAGGGTGTGTCATCTTGTACAGGTGGCAGTCAATGCCAAGGCAGGTTTTATGCTCTCCAGGCTCACCAGGACTAGGAAGATTCTCCTGATGTTATCACTGGTACGTTTCGTGTCCTTCTTTAGATATTTTGTAGTGTTAGATCCAAGGGCTACTCTTACCTTTGTAACTCTATTTATAGTAGTAATCTTAGGAGTTAGTCTAGAAACTCTTTCAAAACCCATCTCATTCTCTATTATAGTCGGTGACCCAGTTTTAGCTAGACGGGTATACATAAATTGCCCTATCTCAGTCTCTCAGAAAGTCACCTCAGCAGATCTTGTATAGTTAGAAATGGTAGATTTTGATATAATTCAAGGCATGTATTGGTTTCAGTTCTTTCATGCCTCAGTCGATTGTAGAATTCGGGTTGTTCAGTTCCAATTTCCAAACGAGCCAGTCTTAGAATAGAAGGGTAGTATCTTAGTGCCTATATATCGATTATCTCTTACCTTAAGGCCAGAAAAAGGTGAATCTAGAGGTTGGTGTAGCACATATTGAGGAAAAAGGGAATGAAATAGAAAAGGATGTTCATCGTTTTGCTCTCTTAGGAGTCAGTATTACTAGCACATCAGATGGCGGTGTGATAGTCCAGAATAGATCAGAATCTTCTTTGGTAGTGAAAGTTAAGGAAAAGCAAGAGAGCGAACCGATATTACTTGAACTCAAGGGTGCAGTCCATCAACAGAGAGTTGAGGTTTATCTACCAAGGGGAAGATGGTGTGCTTCGCTACCAGGGTCGATTATGTATTCCTAATATGGGTGAGTTGAGACAACATATTCTTGTAGAGGCCCATAACTCCAGATATTCTATCCATCCAGGCGCCACTAAGATGTACCGCGATCTGCGGGAAGTCTATTGGTGGAATGGTATGAAAAGAGATATAGTAGATTTTGTGGCTAAGTGCCCCAATTGCCAGCAAATCAAGGTAGAATATCAGAAACAAGGAGGTATGACTCAAGAGATTGACATTCCTACTTAGAAGTGGGAAGTGATCAATATGGACTTCATCACAGGTTTACCTCGTACTCGCAGACAACATGACTTCATTTGGGTGATTGTTGATAGGGTTACTAAGTCTTCTCGCTTTTTGGCGGTCAAGACTACAGATTTGGCGGAGGATTACGCCAAGCTTTACATTAATGAGATTGTGAGGTTGCATGGAGTTCCTTTGTCTATCATCTCAGATAAAGGTCCTCAGTTTACATCTCATTTCTGGAAGTCATTTCAGAAAGGTCTCGGTACTCAGGTTAATCTTACCACAACATTTCATCCATAGAGGGATGGTTAGGCAGAGCGTACCATTCAGACCTTAGAGGAAATGTTGAGAGCTTGTGTGATCGACTTCATGGGTAGTTGGGATGATCACCTTTCTCTAATAGAGTTCGCCTACAACAATAGCTACCATTCCTGCATTCAGATGGTCCCTTGTGAGGCATTGTATGGGCGTAGATGTAGATCTCCAGTTGGTTGGTTTGAAGTAGGTGAAGCAGCCTTGATAGGACCAGATTCAGTCCTTGATGCTATGGAGAAAGTGCAACTCATTAGAGATAGACTAAAGACTGCTCAGAGTCGCCAGAAGTCTTATACAGATGTGAGAAGAAGGGAACTAGAGTTCCAAGTTGATGATTGGGTTTTCTTGAAAGTGTCAACTATGAAAGGGGTGATGAGATTTGGCAAGAAAGGGAAGCTCAGTCCCAGATATGTAGGCCCTTACCGGATCTTAAAAAGGATTGGTAAAGTGGCTTATGAGTTAGAGTTGCCAGTAGACTTAGCAGCAGTGCATCCAGTCTTTCACATTTCTCTTTTGAAGAAGTGTGTGGGTGATCCAGCATCCATAGTGCCATTAGCGAGGGTGGCCGCGAAAGATATTCTTTCTTATGAGGATGTACCAGTTGAGATTCTCGATCGTCAGGTTAGAAGGTTGAGAAATAAAGAAGTCGCTTCAGTCAAGGTTTTGTAGAGGAGTCAGTCACTAGAGGGAGCTACTTGGGAATCATAAGCAGCCATGAAGTCCAAGTATCCTCACCTCATTCCTTTCGATTTCATTCCAGCTTGAGGTAATAGTTCCTCATCAATTTTTTAAGTCATTCAGGCGAAAATTCAGTCTTAGAATCATGTTCCTTCAGTTTGTACTTGCATTTTCAGCGTATTTGCATGTTCTTGGAACTCAGTTCATTTAGAAATTCAGTTATCGGTGTTTAGTGGTAGGGATTGCAGCCCTCTACCTCTATTTCAGCTAGTTTAGTCTTCATTCGAGGACGAATGGTCCCAAGGGGGAGATAATGTAACACCCCGTATTCGAAACAGACAAAAATGCAGATTTTGAGAGGTTGCAGGTGCAACTTACGGTCGCCATCCACGGACCGTAGGTCAGACCACGGCTCGTGCTGGTGGTCCGTGGTTCACCACTGCAACCCCTCCCCAAACCAGCTCAGAAAATTGGCTAAGTCCCGACTCACGGACATACCCACGGTCCGTAGATCAGACCACGGTCCGTGGTCTGTGTCCGTGGATCGAGACTTCCCTTACCAACCTCTGACACAAACTACGGTCGACCAGCACGGATCGTCATTCGATCCACGGTCCGTAGGTATGACCGTAGATGAGGTTAACAGCTAGATAGATGAAAAATATTGATGGGTCAACTTCAGATGGTCATTACTTTTAGCACAAAACGAATTATGTGTCCCATCAACTATAGTTAGATAGATAATTGAATTATCTTTCCAACGCCACTGAGTTTGATAAATTCTGACCTCCGAGTAAAAAGTTATGCCCGTTTTTGTGAAGCCCTGTCGGGTAGACTCGATCTACGGACCCAATCGACGAACCGTTGGTCCATTCCGTCAGTCACTCCGACAGCAGCTAATTCAGGGGTCGTTTGGTCTTTTCCTATTTCGTTTAATCCCTAAGATACGTCGTTTAGACCCAAAATTATGAGGTTTTAATTAGTTTAAGCCTAGAAACATAACTAGAACTTACCTTAGTCAAAATCATTAATCAAAACTTAGAAAATTAGAACGCTAAAAGGAGAAAAGAATTCAAGAACCCTAGTTCAAGAACACAGCAAGGTTCCATCAGTTCCAGCCCCGAAATCGAAAAATTTCTCCGTGGAATTCGTCGCCAGGTATGTGGTATTTCACTAGTGGGTTCCTTTCGCCCATTAGGTCCCTAGAATTCAGTCAGATTCTTGATTCCATGATTATGAACATTCCTAGGGTTTCTAGAATTATAGTAGATCATCATGAATTAGTTATTTAAATGTTCCAAATCAGATTATCATGTTATTGTTCAGTTTATTGCATGAATTTCAGAACCCTACCTATGTATTTCTTTAGTTCTTGAATTACACATGCTAGGTCAGATATTTCAGTATTCAGTTATACATGCCTCAGTTTATGAATGCATCAAAATCAGATTAATTGTTGCATTCTCAGTTTGCATGTTCAGTTCGAGCTATCCAATATTTACAGAAATTCAGTCATAACCAGTTAACTACTTAATTCATTGGGAGTAGCATAATACCGAGTTGGACTAGGGTTTCAGCGTACCCATATAGTCCTAGAACTACGAGCCACGTAGGTGTAAGTCCCCTATGTGGGCATAATCAGTTTAGTGATCACGCCAGCATGTCTTTATACCTCTGGTAGGGTATATTGGGTCCTCTCGAAGGGGCGTATACATCAGACTCCACATTTAGCTCATGTGATTTTATGTCGGTTATTAGTAGCTCCCACAATTTAGTCAGACTCTATTGCATTGACCACATTTACAGTTCATTGAGTATTCAGTCAGCATGTTATAAATTGGTCATTGCATTCAGTTATCTCAGTATTCAATATCTATATCATGTTCAGATTATTTCATTGCTTTATTGGTTTGTTCAGTTATATGTTATTTCAGCTTTACTCTATCCTGCATGATCAGTACCTTTCGAGTACTGACGTATATGTGCGCTACATCTTCTCGTGATGTAGGTTCAGGTTCTTAGTATCCAGATCACGCTTAGATCGGTTCCCGATCTTCAGTTCAGCAGCATCAGTGGTGAGTCCTTATTCTTCGAGGACTAGTAACACGTTTATTTTTATCTGTTTTAGCCTTTAGTTTGAGTTTTTTTCTAGATCTAGTTGGGGCATGTCCCATCATTTCTAGTCAGTTTAGAGGCTTAATTCAGACATAGTTAGATTCAGCTTAGTGTTGAGTTAATATCTTCTTTTTATTAAACTCATCAGTTTTCATGTATCTCAGTTATAGTATATGAGTATTCCCCATCTTTCATATTTATTTATGATTTAGCTTCCGCACAGTTTCTATTATTCAGATTATATTTTTTATGCTCATGATCATGCCAGCAGGGTTAGCTTGGGATCACTTGTGGTCCTAGGTCCCGTGTCCGCGTCTCGGGGGTAGTTCGAGGCGTGACAAACATGGTATCAGAGCATTAGGTTTAAGTGTCCTAGGATGTCTGAAAACCCGCACTAAGTAGAGTCCTTTTCATGGGTGTGACGTGCACCACATCTAATGAGAAGGAGGCTATGAAGTGTTTTAGGAAAACTTCACTTTCTTGTTACTCTTATCGTGCGTAAGGTATGATCTAATTCTATTCTAACTCGACGTTCTACATTTCAGCGATCATGCCTCTCCGTAGAGCTAACACTAGGAATGCGAATGCCAGGAATGCTAACACTGCTCCTCTAGTCCCAGATCAGAGTGTTTCGAATGTAGAGTTTCAAAACACTATTCAACCTTTCGCTCAAAGTATGAATAGTTAGAACAATCAGCAGGTTGAGGGAGATAAGCTTAGGGAAATTGCTAAGGTAACCAAGAAAGCTAGAACAGGGAACTATGAGTACTCTCAACAGAAATTGGGTGGTGGAAATCACTCACAGTTTCGACAAGATCAGAATAGTAGGGTACCAGGCTCTAAGTCTCAGGGAAGTGTTTCAGGAAATAGGACCTACCCAACTTATCCAAAGTGTGGTATGAACCATCCAGGCGAGTGTCTTGCAGGCATGGAAAGATGTTTTGGGTGTGGCCAGTCTGGTCATAAGGTGAAGAATTGCCCTTCTGCCAGAAAGGGGCAAGAAGGTAACAATACTAGGGCTCAGTCTACAGCTCCAACAGTACCGGTAGGTCACCCAACTCAGTAGGGTGTGTCATCTTGTACAGATGGCAGTCAATGCCAAGACAGGTTTTATGCTCACCAGGACTAGGAAGATTCTCCTGATGTTATCACTGGTACGTTTCGTGTCCTTCTTTAGATATTTTGTAGTGTTAGATCCAAGGGCTACTCTTACCTTTGTAACTCTCTTTATAGCAGTAATCTTAGGAGTTAGTCTAGAAACTCTTTCAGAACCCTTCTCATTCTCTATTCCAGTCGGTGACCCAGTTTTAGCTAGACGGGTATACATAAATTGCCCTATCTCAGTCTCTCAGAAAGTCACCTCAGCTGATCATGTAGAGTTAGAAATGGTAGATTTTGATATAATTCTAGGCATGGATTGGTTTCAGTTCTGTCATGCCTCAGTTGATTGTAGAATTCGGGTTGTTCAGTTCCAATTTCCAAACGAGCCAGTCTTAGAATAGAAGGGTAGTATCTTAGTGCCTATATATCGATTATCTCTTACCTTAAGGCCAGAAA
The DNA here is from genome assembly GCF_900185275.1 of Solanum verrucosum. Classification (NCBI taxonomy): domain Eukaryota; kingdom Viridiplantae; phylum Streptophyta; class Magnoliopsida; order Solanales; family Solanaceae; genus Solanum; species Solanum verrucosum. The sequence continues at coordinate 67,520 of NW_026019846.1, read as the reverse complement.
AAGGTGAATCTAGAGGTTGGTGTAGCACATATTGAGGAAAAAGGGAATGAAGTAGAAAAGGATGTTTATCGTCTTGCTCTCTTAGGAGTCAGTATTACTAGCACATCAGATGGCGGTGTGATAGTCCAGAATAGATCAGAATATTCTTTGGTAGTGAAAGTTAAGGAAAAGCAAGACAGCGAACTGATATTACTTGAACTCAAGGGTGCAGTCCATCAACAGAGAATTGAGGTTTATCTCCCAAGGGGAAGATGGTGTTCTTCGCTACCAGGGTCGATTATGTGTTCCTAATATGGGTGAGTTGAGACAACATATTCTTGCAGAGGCCCATAACTCCAGATATTCTATCCATCCAGGCGCCACTAAGATGTACCGCGATCTACGAGAAGTCTACTGGTGGAATAGTATGAAAAGAGATAGAGAAGATTTTGTGGCTAAGTGCCCCAATTGCCAGCAAATCAAGGTAGAACATCAGAAACCAGGAGGTATGACTCAAGAATTGACATTCCTAATTAGAAGTGGGAAGTGATCAATATGGACTTCATCACAGGTTTACCTCGTACTCGCAGACAACATGACTTCATTTGGGTGATTGTTGATAGGGTTACTAAATCTTCTCGCTTTTTGGCGGTCAAGACTACAGATTTGGCGGAGTATTACGCCAAGCTTTACATTAATGAGATTGTGAGGTTGCATAGAGTTCCTTTGTCTATCATCTCAGATAGAGGTCCTCAGTTTACATATCATTTCTGGAAGTTATTTCAGAAAGGTCTCGGTACTCAGGTTAATCTTAGCACAACATTTCATCCACAGACGGATGGTTAGGCAGAGCGTACCATTCAGACCTTAGAGGAAATGTTGAGAGCTTGTGTGATCTACTTCATGGGTAGTTGGGATGATCACCTTTCTCTAATAGAGTTCGCCTACAACAATAGCTACCATTCAAGCATTCAGATGGCCCCTTGTGAGGCATTGTGTGGGCGTAGATTTAGATCTCCAGTTGGTTGGTTTGAAGTAGGTGAAACAGCCTTGATAGGACCAGATTCAGTCCTTGATGCTATGGAGAAAGTGCAACTCATTAGAGATAGACTAAAGACTGCTCAGAGTCGCCAGAAGTCTTATACAGATGTGAGAAGAAGGGAACTAGAGTTCCAAGGTGATGAGATTTGGCAAGAAAGGGAAGCTCAATCCCAGTTATGTAGGCCCTAACCGGATCTTGAAAAGGATTGGTAAAGTAGCTTATGAGTTAGAGTTGCCAGCAGACTTAGCAGCAGTGCATCCAGTCTTTCACATTTCTCTTTTGAAGAAGTGTGTGGGTGATCCAGCATCCATAGTGTCATTAGAGAATGTGGCCGTGAAAGATAGTCTTTCTTATGAGGATGTACCAGTTGAGATTCTCGATCGTCAGGTTAGAAGGTTGAGAAATAAAGAAGTCGCTTCAGTCAAGGTTTTGTGGAGGAGTCAGTCAGTAGAGGGAGCTACTTGGGAATCAGAAGCAGCCATGAAGTCCAAGTATCCTCACCTCTTTCGTTCCGATTTCATTCCAGCTTGAGGTAATAGTTCCTCATCACTTTTTCAGTCATTCATGCGAAAATTCAGTCTTAGAATCATGTTCCTTCAGTTCTCAGTGTTTAGTGGTAGGGATTGCAGCCCTCTACCTCTATTTCAGCTAGTTTAGTCTTCATTCGAGTACGAATGGTCCCAAGGGGGAGATAATGTAACACCCCGTATTCGAAACAGATAAAAATGCAGATTTTGAGATGTTGCAGGTGCAACTTACGGTCGCCATCCACAGACTGTAGGTCAGACCACGGCTCGTGCTGGTGGTCTGTGGTTCACCACTGCAACCCCTCCCCAAACCAGCTCAGAAAATTGGCTAAGTCCCGACTCACGGACAGACCCACGGTCCGTAGATCAGACCACGGTCCGTGGTCTGTGTCCGTGGATCGAGACTTCCCTTACCAACCTCTGACACAAACTACGGTCGACCAACACGGACCGTCATTCGATCCACGGTCCGTAGGTCTGACCGTAGATGAGGTTAGCAGCTAGTTAGATAAAAAATATTGATGGGTCAACTTCAGATGGTCATAACTTTTAGCACAAAACGAATTCTGTGTCCCAAGAACTATGGTTAGATATATAATTGAATTATCTTTCCAACGCCACCGAGTTTGATAAATTCAGATCTCCGAGTAAAAAGTTATGCCCGTTTTAGTGAAGCCCTGTCGGGCAGACTCGACCTACGGACCCAATCGACGGACCGTCAATTGAATGACGGACCGTAGGTCCATTCCGTCAGTCACTCCGACAGCAGCTAATTCAGTGGTCGTTTGGTCTTTTCCAATTTCGTTTAATCCCTAAGATACGTCGTTTAGACCCTAAATCATGAGGTTTTAATTAGTTTAAGCCTAGAAACATAACTAGAACTTACCTTAGACAAAATCATTAATCGAAACTTAGAAAATTAGAACGCTAAAAGGAGAAAAGAAGTCAAGAACCCTAGTTCAAGAACACAGCAAGGTTCCATCAGTTCCAGCCCCGAAATCGAAAGATTTCTCCGTGGAATTCATCGCCAGGTATGTGGGATTTCACTAGTGGGTTCCTTTCGCCCATTAGGTCCCTAGAATTCAGTCAGATTCTTGATTCCATGATTTTGAACATACCTAGGGTTTCTAGAATTATAGCAGATCATGTTATTGCTCAGTTTATCGCATGAATTTCAGAACCCTAGCTATGTATTTCTTTAGTTCTTGAATTACACATGCTAGGTCAGATATTTCAGTATTCAGTTATACATGCCTCAGTTTATGAATGCATCATTATCAGATTAATTGTTGCATTCTCAGTTTGCATGTTCAGTTCGAGCTATCCAATATTTACAGAAATTCAGACATAACCAGTTAACCACTTAATTTATTGGGAGTAGCATAATACCGAGTTGGACTAGGGTTTCAGCGTACCCATATAGTCCTAGAACTACGAGCCACGTAGGTGTAAGTCCCCTCTGTGGCCAACATCAGTTTAGTGATCACGCCAGCATGCCTTTATACCTCTGGCAGGGTATATTGGGTCCTCTCGAAGAGGCGTATACATCGGACTCCACATTTAGCTCATGTGGTTTTATGTCGGTTATTAGTAGCTCCCACAGTTCAGTCAGACTCTATTGCATTGACCACATTTACAGTTCATTGAGTATTCAGTCAGCATGTTATTAATTGGTCATTGCATTCAGTTAGCTCAGTATTCAGTATCTATATCATGTTCAGATTATTTCATTGCTTTATTGGTTTGTTCAGTTATATGTTATTTCAGCTTTACTCTATCCTGCATGCTCAGTACCTTTCGAGTACTGACGCATACGTGCGCTACATCTTCTCGTGATGTAGGTTCAGGTTCTTAGTATCCAGATCACGCTTAGATCGGTTCCCGATCTTCAGTTCAGCAGCATCAGTGGTGAGTCCTCATTCTTCGAGGACTAGTGACACGTTTATCTTTATCGGTTTTAGTCTTTAGTTTGAGTTTTTTTCTAGATCTAGTTGGGGCATGTCCCAACATTTCTAGTCAGTTTTAAGGCTTAATTCAGACATAGTTAGATTCATCTTAGTGTTGAGTTAATATCTTCTTTGTATTAAACTCATCAGTTTTCATATATCTCAATTATAGTATATGGGTATTCCCCATCTTTCAGATTTATTTATGATTTAGCTTCCGCACAGTTTCTATTATTCAGATTATATTTAGTATGCTCATGATCATGCCAGCAGGGTTAGCTTGGGATCACTTGTGGTCCTAGGTCCCGTGTCTGCGTCTCGGGGGTAGCTCGAGGCGTGACAAACTTGGTATCAGAGCATTAGGTTTAAGTGTCCTAGGATATCTGAAATGCCGCACTAAGTAGAGTCCTTTTCATGGGTGGGAAGTGCATCACATCTAATGAGAAGGAGGCTATGAAGTGTTTTAGGAAAACTTCACTTTCTTGTTACTCTTATCGTGCGTAAGGTATGATCTAATTCTATTCTAACTCGACGTTCTACATTTCAGTGATCATGCCTCCCCGTAGAGCTAACACTAGGAATGTGAATGCCAGGAATGCTAACACAGTTCCTCTAGTCCCAGATCAGAGAGTTTCGAATGCAGAGTTTCAAAACACTATTCAACCTTTCGTTGAAAGTATGAATAATCAGAACAATCAGCAGGTTGAGGGAGATAAGCTTAGGGAAATTGCTAAGGTTTTGGAGAATACAAAATTTTGGGGTTTGATTCTATGAAAGTAACTTAATTGGGGGAAATTTGAGTCTAAAAAGCTTATATACTTACTAGGGAAAGAGTAAAACATTGTAGGATCAATTTAGGAAGAACAACTATAGACCCCTAAAGTTCTAACTTAAATCTGCCCACCTTGCACGATTTCGCTTACCAAGGGCACTAGGCGACTCGCCAAGTGGACCCCTGGTCAGCCAAAATATCCAGAATTCCTCCCCATCGAGGTAGCCTACTAGGCGATGGGGAGGGCCCTTGGGCGATACACCAAGTGGGTTGGAGAGCCCCAACCTAACTCATCCATTTTTCTAGTAGCCAGGCCAAGGGAGGGGGGGTGGCCAATTAGGCGATGGGGGCTCACTCGGCTAATTTTTAAGTGACATGGGTGATTACTACTACCCCTTGCCAAATGGTCCAAGGAAAAAAATGTTTTCCTTCACTCTTCCTAGGTAGTTTAGTGTCACGACCCAGGGGTACCCCCTAGACGTAACACGACATACTCGACCCCGAAGGGGTCTAATACAAGCCCTTTGCATCATAACATTGGTAATAGAGTTGAAAATACAGAACAGTTTAAAAATTTACAATTGAAGTCATATTTCATAAAAGTAACAATCGGAAGTCTTTACTAGAATCTTTGTCTTAAACTATCTATTTAAACTCATGAATATAAGTCTTGGAACGCAGCCCATACAAAGTCAAAAAACGTAAGGAAATTAAATAAAGGTAAAGTGGATGTTGTCATCGAAGCTATGAGGACTCACCAAGATCTTCAACTCTTCTAGATCCTTGAAAACCTAGCCTCCAAAGAAACTCAAGCCTCCAACAGTACATTTGGTTAGAATGTAGGCAATACGCGTTAGTACAAAATGTACCAAGTATGAAAGCTAGCACAACATCATAAGAGCATCTCAAATGGTTAGTCAACATAAGACATAAGCATAAGAAATAATAACATATTCATAGTATAATCATCATAGTCACATCATGGTCTCTAACATAAGCATCATATAAACATAAGTCAACATAAGAGATAGTTAATAAGCATAGGAGATAAGTCATAATTATGTAAGCATGTGTGACCCTTGGTCACCCATACCATAATAGCACCATTCTCATGTAACCTTAAAAGCATACATGTGCAAAGCAAGAATAACATACCATAATACTACCCAAGCCAAGTACCCTTTTTTTGTCATCTTAATAATAGTCTAAATGCATGGTTAAGTCATAATTCTTTCTACCATAAGGGTACTATACTTCTAAGGAACCTCAAGACATATTTGTGTAATGCATGAAAGGCATCCCATACTACACTTCACACTAAGCATGGCCTTGAAGTCATCTTAGTCATATTCACCCTCCTTTGGTATTACATAATAGATTACTTCATAAAGCCAAAGGAACTACCACCTTAGTCAATCATGTCTTGGAAGGAAACTATGGCAACAACCCAATCTAACTCATACTAAGTGTGGGAACCCTTCATACCTATCCTTAAGTCATACTTGTGCAATATATGGATAGCATCTCATACTACTAACCATACTAAGTACTCATTTATACTATCATGAATGTTCACAAGTTGGGGACTAATCCCTTTAGTCTATTTACCTCTTCAAGGCTCCCAAGGAATAACCCCCTAATAGGCTAGACCATCCTATCATCTTACTAACATAACTAGGTTAAGCTAAGCTAACTACCTTGGAAGACACACTAACATGCAGGTCAAAGTTACTCTAGGAAAGGTATAAATGTACTATCCTATCTACCATGAAATAGTCCTAAACCAACTAAATCATGCTACCCTTACAAGTATACCATGATACAAATGCAAGCTATCCATAGGGGAGTGTGATTATCAACCCTAAGCTATCCTTAGAAGAGTATGAGTCCTTAATCCCAAACTACCATGACTAACCTAACTCAAGCTACCCTTGCCATGCATCTTACAATACAAGGTCAAGCTACCCTTATGAGAGTATGGTTTTGGCCAAACCAAGTCAAGCTACCATGAATGCATCCTAACAATGTTAGTTCAAGCTACCCATATGAGAGTATGAATCCTCAATCCTAGGCTACCATGACTACACCTAACTCATGATACCATGATATGCATTCTACAATGCTAAGTCAAGCTATCCTTAGGAGAGAACAGATCCTCCATCCCAATCTACCAACCTTGGTCTTATCCTACTAAGCCAAGCTATACATGAAGGGAACATATGTCACAACTTCAAGCTATTCTAGTCTAACATGATTTGATTCATTTCAGGTTATTAAGAAAACCTAGAATCCTTCTATGTGAGAGAACCCTTGGATCTCCTAGCAATTCATGCCTAAGTGTGTAAGAGAAAGAGAATACACAACAAGATCACATCATATTGACTTTACCCCCAAATCGCTAACAATGATGGCTACAAGCCCTACTTTCAAGCTTAAATTCATTCTATCATTATCCATGTCTAAATTACAAGCTATTCAATAACATTCTTTACTACTAAGTTATTCTAGTCATAATTGATTCAACAAGGTTCAATTCTAACTTTACAAGTCAAGATCCTTTCTATTCAATCAAGTCTAGTTGAATTCATGATTAGATGATCCTAACTATGAACAATTAGTTTTCAAGACATTTATTTAGGAAGATCACCTTTGAACCATGAAATTTGCCTCTAATGGCATAAACCCACAAATATCACATTCATCAATTTAGAGTAGGTTTACCATACAAAATCACATGAAATCATCATATTATCATTAAACAAAGCTAAAATCAATCATAATTGGGTGATATCCTCTAGATTGGAATCACACCCAAAACCTACCCACAATGCAAGCACAACCCTAGCTAGAATTGGGTTTTTGGCTTCTCAATTGGGGAAAAACTAAGGGGGCTCCATGGGTGGAAGAACCCATGGATGATTAAGCTTCACATACCTTTACTCAAATCCCTAAACAAAGCTTGTAATCAATGGAGAATCTACCTAGATGCTGCCCCTCTTCTTCTTTTTCTTCTTTGCTCCTAGAGAAAGAATTTCTTGAGAGTAATTTGAGAGTTCTAAGATGAATGAGTTAAAGTGATTAGTTTAGGGGTCTATTAACTATTTATTGGTGGTTATTTAAGTACTTGACCCCCTAAGCCCTTAATTAAATAACTAATTAATTCCCAAACCCCAAACTTAAAACTAAAAGTCACAAAACTGGCAGCATTCACGAGACTCCCATCCACGGACCGTGGATGGGTCTACTGGGCATTATTTGAGTCCATGGTTAGGGACTGAGGCCTGGAGTTGCAGGCCTTGACCTACGCCCATGACCTACGGGGCGTAGACTAGCCTACTGGCCGTGAGTTGCAACCGTGAACCTGTTTTGATAGATTTTTGGGAAATGTTGGGGTCCTCCTCAAGGACCCCTTGGGTGGTCCTTGGGGAGTCGTACCCAGACGTTTAACCCCTAATCATGTCATTCTAAGTACGGGATCCATTAATCTTGATTTTAACCCTCATACGACACATCAAAACTCTTTCCAAAGACTTTACAACACACTAGTTTAACTCACTAGTTTCCGGGGTGTTACATTATCCCCCACTTGGGAACATTCATCCTCGAATGACACTTTAAACACTTCATGAAGTATAAAATCTAACTTAGCAACCCATTATGCATGTAGTACATGTAATGCACACTATCAAGGAAGATACTTCAATTCCAAGCTAAAATCATTCAATTCAATACAAGGGAGTAGGAACTACTTCTACCAACCCAAAATGCACTAAACTCTATATCTATTCATTCTCAAGGAGGAACTAACATCTCCTAGCTAAAACATGCTCAAAACATATACATAGATCCTAAATGCAAATTTCATCTCATAAAGCATATATTCAAGGAGGAACCTTTCAACTCCAAAAACTAGGGCATGCTCATAATTCAACTCATGAAGCCTATATGCAATTTATACTCAAATGCACCACAACATGAGGAAACAGTGCATAAAAGTCATTTCTAACAAGACCTAAACAATTTCATGAACATGCATATAAGGAAATCATGGCAACACATAAAGCACACAATAACCATACTAGATAGGCACACTATCCCCTACTTGGGAGTGAGCCTACTCAAACTTTTCTAAACATCATATATGATAAAGTAACTTCAAAATGCAATCATAAAAAGTCATAAAAGACAAGAAATCTAGAAATTTTTCTAGAGCATGAAACACATACTGGAAGGGACATGAAGAGATCACTCTTGACCTTCTCTAGATTGGAGAGCGTAGAACTTATTCTTCTTTTGAGGCTCCACATCCCCACTACTCTAGGAAAATTGCTTACCTTCCCTTTTTGTAACCTTAGCCTTAAGGCAATCTTTTATCATGTGGCCACTCTCGCCATAACTAAAGCAACCCTCTCTATCGGCCAAACACCTACCCTCATGCCTCTTACCATACCTAGCACAAGAGGGCCATAGGGACGAGTTACTTATCCCTTGTGGCCTAGGGGTAGACACCCTCTCATCCTTATGCTTAGGAGCATTAGAAAAATCTTGTCCAAAAAAACTTTTGTCGATTCTTAGAACGACCATGTCCATCGGACCCATCATGAAAAGACTTATCACCTTCCAACCTAGACCTCTTCCTTTCTCTAGCTCTCTCCTTCTTGAGTTTTGACTCTTCTATTTGTTGGGCAAACACTATAAAGCGTGAGATGTCCATATCATCAACAAGCATTGCCATACGACATTCTTCTTTTACCAAATCGGACACCCCCATCATAAACCTATTCATCAAATCCCCTGGACAAGCTATCAAGCTTGGAGCATACTTAGACAAAAGGGTGAATTTCGAAGATTATTCCTTAACACTCATACTACCTTGCTTAAGGTTGATGAATTCTCCCAATTTGGTTTCCCTCAACTCCCTAGGAAAGAACCTATCTAGAAATTCCCACTCTATAGGGCCCGCTCCTATCTGCCTACAATAATTCCATTACTCATACCAAATTTGTGCAACGTCCATCAATTGATAGGCGACTAGTTCTGCTTTCTGAATAGAAGACACCCCCATGATTGTTAGCACCTTATAAACCTCCTCCATGAACCCATTTGGATCTTTTTGCACCTTGGAGCCATAGAACTCTGGAGGGTTCATTCTTAAAAACTCTCTCACCCTAAAAGCACTCATTCCTCCTATAGGGTTTGCCGGAGCCACCACCTCTCTATTGGCTTGCATTGTCAAGGCTTGAGCCAATAGTTGCATAGAAGTCCTAAATTCTTCAAGAGTGGCATTCCCAATTGGAGGGCCATTTGGAGCTTGAGGATGATCTTGTTTTGGAACTTGTGGAGGAACCTCTTGTTCTCCATTGTCTTCCTCATCCCTCCTAGCATTATCCCTAGTATTAGCCATAACCTGAAAAACTATAGGGCAAACGTTAGGAGAAAGACCTACTAGATCCAAACTCTATAGCACGACTTATAGACTGAAGAAGTGAGATTTCCTAAACATCCAATAGCCTCCTATTCATAAAATGTGTAGCGACTCACACCCATGAATAAGATTCTACTAGACGTGGTTTGAGACATCCTAAAATTTCTCCCAAAACCTTATGCTCTAATACCAAGTTTGTCACGACACAGGGGTACCCTCTAGATGTAACACAGCGTACTCGACCCAGAAGGGGTCTAATACAACCCCTTTGCCTCATAACATAGGTAATAGAGTTGAAAATATGGAACAATTTAAAACTTTTTACAATCGAAGTCATATTTCATAAAAGCAACAAGCGGAAGTCTTTACTAGAACTTTTGTCTCAAACCATCTATTTAAACTCATGAATATAAGTCTTGGGACGCAGCCCATACAAAGTCTAAAAACATAAGAAATGACATAAAGGTAAAGTGGATGTTGTCCTCGAAGCTATGAGGACTCATCAAGATCTTCAACTCTTCTAGATCTTTAAAAACCTAGCCTCCAAAGCAACTCAAGCCTCCAACCCTACATTTGGTTAGAATGTAGGCAATATGCGTTAGTACAAAATGTACCAAGTATGAAAGCTAGCGCAACATCATAAGAGCATCTCAAATGGTTAGTCAACATAAGACATAAGCATAAGAGATAATAACATATTCATAGTATAATCATCATGGTCTCCAACATAAGCATCATATAAACATAAGTCAAAATAAGACATAGTTAATGAGCATAGGAGATAAGTCATAATTGTGTAAGCATGCTTGACCCTTGGTCACCCATACCATAATAGCACCATTCTCAAGTAACCTTAAAAGCATACATGTGCAAAGAAATAATAGCATCCCATAATACTACACAACCCATGTACCCCTTTTTGGTCATCTTAATCATAGTCTAAATTCATGGTTAAGTCATAAATCTTTCTACCATAAGGGTACTATACGTCTAAGGAACCTCAAGACACACTTGTGCAATGCATGAAAGGCATCCCATACTACCCTTCACACTAAGCATGGCCTTGAAGTCATCTTAGCCATATTTACCCTCCTTTAATATTACTTAAAAGCTTCCTTTATAAAGACAAAGGAACTACCACCTTACTCAATCATGTCTTGGAAAGCAACTATGGTAACAACCCAAGCTAAGTCATACTATGTGTGGGAACCTTTCATACCTATCCTTAATTCATACTTGTGCAATATATGGATATCATCCCATACTACTACATATACTAAGTACTCATTTAGACTATCATGAATGTTCATTAGTTGGGGACTAACCCCTCTAGTTTATTTACCTCTTTAACGCTTCCAAGGAATAACCCCCTAATAGGCTAGACAATGCCATCATCTTATTAACATAACTAGGTTAAGCTAAGCTAACTACCTTGGAAGACACACTAACATACAAGTCCAAGCTACTATAGGAAAGGTACAAGTGTACTATCCTATCTACCATGAAATAGTCCTAAACCAACTAACTCATGGTACCCTTACAAGTATACCATGATACAAATGCAAGCTATCCATAGGGGAGTGTGATTATCAACCCTAAGCTATCCTTAGAAGAGTATGAGTCCTCAATCCCAAGCTACCATGACTAACCTAACTCAAGCTACCCTTGCCATGAATCATACAATACAAGGTCAAGCTAGCCTTATGAGAGTATGGATCCTCAATCCTAAGCTACCCTTAGGAGAGTATAAGTCCTCAATCCTAAAGCTACCATGAAATGGTCTTGGCCTAACCAAATAAAGCTACCATGATTGCATCCTAACAATGCTAGTTTAAGCTACCCATAGGAGAGTATAAATCCTCAATTCTAGGCTACCCTAACTACACCTAACTCATGATTTGCATTCTACAATGCTATGTCAAGCTATCCTTAGGAGAGAATAGATCCTCCATCCCTAGCTATCAACCTTCGTCTTATCCTACTAAGTCAAGCTATACATGAAGGGAACATATGTCACAACTTCAAGCTATTCTAGTCTAACATGCATTGATTCATTTTAGGTTATTAAGCAAACCTAGAATCTTTCTATGTGAGAGAACCCTTGGATCTCCTAGAAATTCATGTCTATGTGTGTAAGAAAAAGAGAATACACAACAATATCACATCATATTGTGTCACGACCCGGGAGCACCCCCTAGTCGTAACCGGCGTACTCGACCTCGAAGAGGTCTAATACAAGCCTCTTAGCATTCATTCATCGCATAGACACCAAAACCATAAGGAATTAAAAACTTTCTTCACACACGAAGATACTTTCAATAAATAGCAAGCGGAAGACTTTCTAGACTTTATACAATATGTCTCAAAACCATCTAATACCTGAATATAACATTGGGACTAAGCCCACTCAAAACTTAAGCAAATACTAGAGAGACATAAAAAAAGGAACATGTTGGTTATTGCCCTCGAATCTATGAGGACTCACCAAGTCTTCATCTTCAACTCTTAAAAACCTAACAAGTAGCCATGACATATCACCATCTCCAAATCCCTACACTTTAGTCAAAAAGCGAAAGAAAGGGGTTAGCACAATTAAGTACTAAGTATGGAGACCATGCAAGAAAAGATGCACAACGGACATTTACAAGAAATGTATGCTTTCATATCCTTTGATAAAACCTTTCCGTTACAAGTATAAGAGACATAATACAAGTCAACATTAACATATAAGACCATAGCCAACCATACATATACTTAACATAAATACATATACAACCCATGCTTAACTTTAGAAGGACACATGTCATTTTATTACCATAGGACCTCTACCTAATATAACCTTAATACACACTTGAGTGAGACAAGAAGTGACCGCCCACACGATCCTCTTCAAGCACACTTAAGTGTTCCCCAAGATTACCTTAGATAAGGACTTTATAGGCAACGTGCATAATCATACCCGATAGATAGCATATTAATGAGATGATATGTATAATGATGCTTACATAAAATAAATCATATTTAGTGGGGCGTAGTACATGTGTGGTGAGTGACCATCAATATAGTATTTCCAAGGCCTACCACCCCCTTGGAGAGGCGAAAGAGGTACAAACCCCTCAATGTGGTTACCCGGGCCTACCACCCCCCGAGCTAGGGACCAAGGTACAAACCCCTCGATATGGTTATACGGGCCTACTACCCCCCGTACTAGGCAACCAAGGTACCAACCCCTCGATATGGTTATACGGGCCTACTACCCCCCGTACTAGGCAACCAAGGTACCAACCCCTCGATTGGTTATACGGGCCTACTACCCCCCGTACTAGGCAACCAATTTCCAAAATCCATATAAATCAGCCCACCAACAACATACATATATATCAACCTTCATAATTTGATCATGGAAGCATGAAAACCATAAACATCACATAATAATTCCATTTCATGATAATATGCAAAATAGACCATAATAGGATGTGTAGTAGTAATTCCATAATTCAAGAGTTCATAAATAATCATAAGGACCCATAAACTTGAAGTAGAAATAGAGGATAATTGGTTAGACTTGTGGAAAGGAAGGTTTCCAAAATCAAACCCACATACCTCAACTTGTTCACGAGTATATCAACCTTAGAAATACAATTACATAACTTATTTAACTTCTATTAGCTCAGTAATGATGACATAAAATAGGATCATCATCATAAGTAATCCTAGCATGTACAAATACAACTATGCTCCCAAAACAGGAAATCTGGCCAGCCTAGTACCTCATGTTGCATCTTAGATTTGAAAAGGAAAATGGCAGAACTAGACTTTATAACCTTCATGAAAGATGTAGATACATCTCTTAGGGTTGCAAACAAACAAGGATCACCGCAAAATATATTTTGTACAAAAAGATATAGTCAAGACACTAGCCGCTGGTCATGCAGGATTTCAATTCTCGGAATCTGGGCAGAACTCGGCCTATGTTGCGTCCCATATTTCGTATCCATAACAGTTAAATTAGAATATTACATAAACATAAAAGTTGTAGGTATACGAGTTATCTTTCCAAATCATATTTATTCACTGCAAACTAAGTTCTAGAGCAAGAGATATGCCTAAAATACCAAACACTATCCAGCTCAAAAACAGGTTTCGTCACTTACATCCGAAAGGAATGCCATATCCTATCGATTCATATTCAACAAAGCTTCTAATGTATCAAGAAGAGGCACCTAAGTCTACCAAGTCAAGACACACATCACATTATAAAGTTCCTTCACATTCCATCATCATCACATATGAACAATAATAGAGGACACACTTTCAATCACAATACAATAACACTTTAAACAAGATCACCTTGAGATCACATGAACACCTTTATATTCACAACATGATTGCCTTTACTTCATTTGATTCTCATTCAAGTCCTTCACATCCCATTCACATATATGATATCATGTCAACACTTCAATTCCTCATATAATGCCTCCAAGGCCATAAACACAATACATTCAATAAGTAAACACCTCCACCATAAGTGGATCACACATCAATCTATCACAATTCTATATCAATTCTACCTTAACAATGAAGTTAGGTCCACTTACCCTTTTTCCCAAGCCACAATCACCATTCCTCAACTCTCCAACAATTCACAATAGATAAGCATAGATAATAATAGAAGTCAACTATTCAACTCAATCCAAGCATACTTCCATCATCATTCAATCATAAATAATAAACCCACTTCATAAGCCAACTTTAGGAAACTTGCCAAGACATGGGTTCATGGAAATTTCTTTCTTAAAACCATCAATAGACACCATTAATAATGTAAATCATCAAAAAAAAAAATTTAATGCAAGAACCCATGCTTAGAATCGAAATTAGGATTTTTGTGTTTTTGGAAGAACTTTGAATCATTTGAATTGAGCTCCTTGAAAGGAAGAATAATCAAGGATAAAGAATCCCCATACCTCTAAGTTGAAAGCCCACGAGAATTGAAGAAGAAGGAACTCAAAATCTTCAATCCTAGCTCCAACTTCTTCTTCTTCTTCTTCCCCTCTTCTTCTCTTCTTCACTCAAGGACCCTAACTCTTACTCTTTTAAAATGGAACAAAAATGATCCACAATCAGCCTAACACAATAATATAACCTCAAAAGAAAAGATTTGTGAAAAGACCAAGATGCCCTTAAATTTCCGGACGGACTCCTTGCTCACTGCCCAACTTTCAAAGGGCATAACTCGCTCATACGAACTCCGAATCGAGCAAACTCGGTGGCGTTGGAAAGATCGTTCCAAGGGCTTTCCAAACATAACTGGAAATACTCCTGGATCATCTTGAGCTAGGAGTTATGACTGCTCAAAGTTGGCCAAAAACTCACTGATTTCCCACACTTCACCAAATTTCCAGGTTCTGAACTTTTTCCAAAAGTGACTACTTCCAATTTCGAGCTACTTCATATTCATTTTAAATTGTCGGATGTAACACAATTAAAATGAAATTACATAAAAACCCCTCATAGAACCTCATTATAAAGTCAACACAAAGTCATAGGCTCTTGCTTAACCTATCATTTTCCGAGTCGTTACATATTGACTTTACTCCCAAATCGCTAACAATGATGGCTACAAGCCCTACTTTCAAGCTTAACTTCATTCTATCATGATCCATGTCTAAATTACAAGTTATTCAATAACATTCTTTACTACTAAGTGATTCTAGTAATAATTGATTCATAAAGGTTCGATTCTAACTTTACAAGTCAAGATCCTTTCAATTCAATCAAGTCTAGTTAAATTCATGATTAGATGATCCTAACTATGAACAATTAGTTTACAAGACATTGATATTGAAGATCACTTTTGAACCTTGAAATTTGCCTGTAATGGAATAAACCCACAAATATCACATTCATCAATTTAGATTAGGGCTTACCGTAGAAATCACATGAAATCATCATATTATCATTAAACAAAGATAAATCAATCATAATTGGGTGATATCCACTAGATTGGAATCACACCCAAACCCTACCCATAATGCAAGCACAACCCTAGTTAGATTGGGTTTTTGGCTTCTCAGTTGGGGAAAAACTAAGGGGGCTCCATGGGTGGAAGAACCCATGGATGATTAATCTTCACATACCTTTAATCAAAGCCCTAAACAAAGCTTGAAATCAATAGAGAATCGACCTAGATGCTGCCCTTCTTCTTCTTTTTCTTCTTTGCTCCTATAGAGAGAATTTCTTGAGAGTAATTTGAGAGTTCTAAGATGAATTAGTTGAAGTGATTAATTTAGGGGTCTATTAACTATTTATAGGTGGTTATTTACTACTTAACCGACCGCCTAAGCCCTTAATTAAATAACTAATTAATTCCAAAACCCCCAACTTAAAACTAAAAGTCACCAAACTGGCAGTATTCACGAGACCCCCATCCACGAACCGTGGATGGGTCTACTGGGCGTGATTTGAGTTCTTGGTTGGGGATTGAGGCCTGGAGTTGCAGACTTGTGTAGGCCTTGACCTACGGGGCGTAGACCAGCCTACTGGCCGTGAATTGCAAGCGTGAACCAAGTTGTTTTGATAGCCTTTTGGGCAGTGTTGGGGTCCTCCTCAAGGACCCCTTGGGTGGTCCTTGGGGAGTCGTACCCGGACGTTTAACCCCTAATCATGTCATTCTAAGTATGGGAGCCAATAATATTTATTTTAACCCTCATACGACACACCAAGACTCTTGCCAAAGACTCTACAACACACTACTTTCCGGGGTGTTACATTTAGGCCCTTGCCCTCTTTCTTGACTCTTACCCCTTTTGTTTTAGTTCTAGTTTAGTCTACACATTTTAGGAATGTTAGAATATC
This sequence comes from Solanum verrucosum, assembly GCF_900185275.1. NCBI lineage: Eukaryota > Viridiplantae > Streptophyta > Magnoliopsida > Solanales > Solanaceae > Solanum > Solanum verrucosum. The sequence continues at coordinate 50,968 of NW_026019846.1, read as the reverse complement.
TCCCCCTTGGGAACATTCTTCCTCGAATGATTATCTAGACACCTTACGGAATTAGAGACTCAAGACTAGCAGCCCATCATGCATAAAACATCAAAATAATGCACAATCCAAATGAGGAAACATCAATCCTTTTCAAAACTTAGTCAATGCAATACAATGAAGTACAAACTACATCTATCAATCCAATTTGAATGGAACTCCATAATATCATATTAATAGGAGGAAGTACCTTCTCCAACTAAAATAATGCTCAACACAACATCATGGAGCCAATATGTAAATACTCTCAAAAGCATACTAAAGCATGTTTATCAACACATCTCATGAAGTCAAATAGGAAACTCATACTTAATGCACAACAACATGAGGAACATAAATCATGAAATCCCATTTTCTCACTAAACATGGATCTCATCAGGAATATGCATAGTTTAAGGAAATCATGGAAACACAAAATTCACACATGACTCCCAAAACACTAAAAATCAAAAGGGACTAATTACCTCAAGCTTGAATAGGAGTAGAAGGAAAGAGATGAGGATATCGGGACTTTATATTGGCCTCGGCCTCCCAAGTAGAACCCTAGACTAAATAATTCCTCCACAATACCTTAACAGAAGCTATTTCCTTATTTCTCAATCTCTTGACTTGCCGGTCTAAGATTTCTATCGGAACCTCTTCATAGGAAAGGCTTTCATCAACTCCCAACTCTTCTAGGGAAATAATGGATTCTTGATCCCCAATAGACTTTGTAAGAATGGAAACATGAAATATCGGATTAACCGGGGCCAACTCGTTTGGTAAATCCAACTCATAGGCAACTTTCCCAATATGCTTCAAAATTTGATATGGGCGTACATACCGGGGACTAAATTTCCCTTTCTTGCCAAAACTCATCACACCCTTCATAGGTGAGATTTTCAAATAGACCCAATCACCGACTTCAAATTCTAGGGCTCTTCTCCTCACATCGGTATAAGACTTTTTCCTACTTTGAGTCGTTCTCAACCTCTCTCTAATGAGCCGAACTTTCTCAATAGCTTCATAAACCAATTCGGGACCAATAAGAGCAATATCACCTACCTCAAACCAACCAACCGGAGACCTACATATCCTACCATACAAAGCTTCAAAAGGAGACATACCGATACTTGAGTGGTGACTATTGTTGTAGGCGAACTCTATTAATGGAAAGAAGTTATCCCAATTACCTTTATAGTCTATCACGCATGCCCTCAACATGTCCTCTAAGGTTTAAATGGTTCGTTCCGCTTGACCATCCGTTTGAGAGTGGAACGCAGTGCTAAGCTTCACCTTAGTACCAAGCCTTTTTTGGAATGACTTCCAAAAGTGTGAAGTAAATTGGTTATCCCGATCCGAAATAATAGATAAAGAAACCCCATGTAACTTCACTATCTCCCTTATGTACAATTTTCCATAGTCCTCCACCGAATATGAAACCTTGACGGGAATAAAGTGGGTTGATTTTGTCATCCTATCTATAATGACCCAAATGGAATCGTGTTGCCTTCGGGTATGAGGCAAACCCACAATAAAATCCATATTCACTTCTTCCCACTTTCAAGTGGGAATTGGTATATCTTGCAAAAAGCCTCCCGGTCTTTGATGCTCAACCTTAACTTGTTGACAATTAGGACATTTGACTACAAATTCTGCAGTATCCTTTTTCATGTCATTCCACCAATACACTTCTCGTAGAACACGATACATCTTGGTGGCTCTTGGGTTAATAGAATACCGAGAACTATGAGCCTCTTCTAAAATTTGCTCTCTCAAACCATCAACATCCGGAACACATAATCGACCTTGGTACCTAAGTACCCCATCTCCCCCTTAGGAGAAAGCCTCAATGAACTTCTTGAGTACCGACTCTTTCAACATAACCGTTAAGGGATGAAGATCTTGTTTAGACTTCACATCAACCACAAAGGACGATTCGAAGCCATTATGAACCATGAAACCACCCTCGGTGAAATCCACTAGTTGGACACCTAGCTGGGCCAATCTATCCACTTCACGGACTAACTCTTTCTTTCCATCTTGTATATGAGCCATACTACCCATGGATAATCTAGTAAGTGCATCCGCTACAATATTAGCTTTGTCAAGGTTGTAAAGGACACTCATAGCATAGTCCTTCAAAAGTTATAACCACCTTCTTTGTCGGAGATTCAAGTCTTTTTGACTAAACACATATTGAAGACTCTTGTGATCGGTGAAAGCATCCACATGGACCCCATACAAGTAATGTCTCCATATTTTCAAAGAAAACAATACCGCCGCTAATTCAAGATCATGGGTCTGATAATTTTTCTCATACACTTTAAGTTGCCTTGAAGTATAGGCAATCACCTTACCATGTTTCTTAAGCACACATCCCAACCCACTCTAGAGGCGTCACAATATCCCACAAACCCATCGGTGCCCTCCGGTAAGGTCAACACCGGAGCGGAAGTAAGTCTATCTTTCAACTCTTGGAAGCTTTTCTCACAAACCTCCGACCACTCAAATTGAGCTTTCTTTTGAGTCAAAGCCGTCAATGGAGAAGCAATGGAGGAAAAACCCTCAACAAACCTCCTATAGTAACCGGCCAAACCCAAAAAACTTCTAATGTTAGAAGGGGTTAGAGGTCTAGGCCAACTCTTGACCGCATCAGTCTTCTTAGGATCTACCTTAATACCCTCACTTGACACAATATGATCAAGGAAAGCTACAAAACTTAACCAAAATTCACACTTGCTAAACTTTGCAAAAAGTTGTTGGTCCTTAAGAACCTGCAATAAAATCCTCAAATGGTCCATATGTTCATTCTCACTCCTTAAGTAGATGAAAATATCGTCAATAAACACGATCACAAACATATCAAGGTATTGTCGGAACACTCTATTCATTAGGTCCATGAAAGTCGCCAGGGCATTTGTCAATCCAAATGACATCACAAGGAATTCATAATGCCCATACCTAGTTCAGAAAGTTGTCTTGGGTATCATCCCCTCTCACCTTAAGTTGGTTGTAACCCGAACGAAGGTCAATTTTTGAGAAGTAACTAGCCCCTTGTAGTTGATCAAACAAGTCATCAATTCTAGGAAGGGGATATTTATTCTTAACGGTCACTTTGTTCAATTGGCGATATTCGATGCACATTGTAAGAGACCCATCCTTCTTTCTAACAAACAAAATCCCTTAATTGCTCCTTCAACTCTTTCAACTCGGTCGAGCCTATCTATAAGGAAGAATGGAGATAGGTTGCGTATCCAGTAAAATATCGATGCCAAAATCTATTTCTCCCTTGGGAGGAATACTGGGTAAGTAATTGGGGAAACCTTCCAAAAACTCATTCACTACCGGAATCGACTCTAGAGAAAGGGTTTCAGATTCAACATCCTTCACCCTAACACGATGGTAAATGCACCCTTTGGAGATCATTTTCCTAGCTTTGAGGCAAGAAACAAATTGACCTCTAGGGATAGAATTTCCTCCCTTCGACTGTAAAATAGGCTCATTTGGAAATTGGAATTCAACCACCCGAGTCCTACAATCTATTGAGGCATAACATGCATGCAACCAATCCACACCAAATATCACATCAAAGTCTAAGATGTCTAACTCTACCAAATCCACCAAGGTAACTTTATGACAAAGAAATAGGACAACTTCTATAGACTTTTTTTGCCACCACCGAATCACCAACCGGGGTAGAGACCGAAGAAGGTTCTACTAATACTTCGGGGAATATTTCAAATTTCATGGCCACAAAAGGTGAAACAAAGGACAAAGTGGCACGGGTTCTAACAAGGAATATATATAAATAGAAAATACTTTTAACATACCGGTCACCAAATGCAGGGAGCTCTCTTGGTCACCTCGGGATGGAAGAGCATAAAAGAGGTTTTGCTTTTGAGCATTGGCATTGGAAGCGCTTGGAGGAGCTTGTTTATCTTCCCTTCCCTTAACCTTGAGCATAGGACAATCTCTCATCTTGTGGCCACTCTTCCCACAACCATAGCACCCATTCGAGCCAACTAAGTATTTGCCCTCATGTTTTCAACCACATTTTGCACAATTAGGCCTAGCAACATAAGAACCACCACTATTACCACCTTGAGGTTTAGGGTTGGAGATCCTATCATTGTTGATCCTTTGGGGGAGAATTAGAGGAACCTTGGTTGGAGAACCTTTATTTGAACCTTGTTTGACCTTGTCCATAGGACCTAGCATTGGAGAAACTCCCTCTTCGGTTCTAGCTTTCTTCATCTCCCTATTCTTGTCTTGGAGTTTCTTCTTCTCTATTTGTTGAGCATACACCATGAGATGTGAGATATCCGTATTATCATAAAGCATTCTCGAACGTCATTCTTTTCTCACCAATCTAGACACACTCGTCAAATACCTACTCATCATATCCCTTGAGTCCGCCATCAAAGCCGGAGCATACTTGGAAAATTAGGTAAACTTTATAGAATATTTTTGAACACTCATACCTCCTTCATGAAGGTGAACAAAGTCTTTTACCTTAGCTTCCCTCAACTCTCGGGGAAAGAATCTATAAAGGAACGTCGACTTGAGCACTTCCCAATCTATTGGGCCCGCTCCTACCGGCATATTGTTCTTCCATTGAGAATACAAAACTTGAGCAAGATTCTTTAATTGATAAGTGGATAGCTCCACTTTATCTACCGAAGTCACCCCCATATCATCAGTTATCTTATAAACCTCATCCAAAAATTCTTGAGGATCTTTTTCCACCTTGGAACCAAGAAACACGGTAGGGTTCATTCTAGAAAAATCCCTCAATCTAGAAGCCGCGGAATTCACATTGGTGTTCACAGGAGCCATCACCTCTCTATTGGCTTGAGTTGTCACAACTTGAGCCAATAATTGGATAGTAGACCAAAATTTTGCATGGGTCACATTTTCAACCACGGGATCAACCGGAGCTTGAGGAGCTTGATTAACTTGAGGAACTCGTTGATTCACATTCTCCACCTCCACCCTTCTAGCATTAGCCCTTCGTGTATTCATTTCCTGAAGACACAAGAGAAAGGTTAAGATAGGGACTTCATAGAGCTAGAATATATGGCACGACTGAAGAATAATGAAAGAAGTGACATTTTTCTAAACATCTTATAGCCTCTCATTCATAAGTGTGGCGCGCTTCAAACTCATGAACAAGACTACTAGACGTGACTTATAAGACATCATCCTAGAATCATTCTAAACCTTTTTGCTCTGATTACCAAGTTTTTCACGACCCAAGGGTACCCATAGACGTAACATGACACATAGGACCGGAAAAGGAACCATGTAAGCCACTTAACATATCATAACATAAGTAAAGAACAATAGAGAGTAAAAACACATTACGAGTCTTAAAAATTTTCGTAAAGGAAAGTGGAAGTCTAGACTTGTCTCAATTAGCCATCTACTACAATCGAGTATCAAAATAGGGTCACAGCCCATACAACATAGTTCTTGAATGAAAGTACAAGAAAGGAAACTAGGAAATCATCATTTGTCCTTGAACCATGAGGACTCACCAATAGCAAGAAGAATAGCCAATCCAAGCTTTGACCAAGAAGGAGATCACTTAAAGAACCGGACCCTACACTTATAAAAAATGTAGAAGAAATATGGGTTAGCACAAAAATGAACCAAGTATGATAGCCATGCAAGAAATCGTTAAAGCATGCTAAAAAGGACATTTTAGTTGAAAACCATGCACTATATCAAGTTTGAACTCATCATGAATACATTGGAAAATCATAAGTCATAAGCCATATTGTCATGCATAAATCAGCATATCATAATGGCAACATATCATAAATACCCTCAAAGTCTACTTGTGCAATGCATAAGTAAGATCACATAATCCTACCTATACTAGGTAAAGCTTCTTGAGTAACTATGGTCTATAAATCATATTCTTTTCTATGTTAACATATTAGGGAATAAGCCTTAACCGACATAGATCATGTGAGCTAAACTTGGAATTCGGTGTCTACCCCACACCGAAAAGTGGTTGTCCTACTTGCCTAAGGTAGAACTATACTCTTAGCTTAGGTGGATCCACTAGCTGAAGACCTATGAGGGACATAGTTTATGGGATAAGGAGATTTCTTCTAGAAATCTGGACTCTACTAAGGTATAAGGTTTCATCTCATGAGATAACTACTTTGGGAACCCGGATTCAACTAGTGTATAAGGAACCAATTTAGAAAGTCGGACTCAACTAGTGTAGAAGCTTTCAATGGGAAGCCGGACTCAACTATTGTATAAGCTTCCATATCATATTCATATCCACTCGGTGCTAAGAATTAATTCCCATAGATTACATATTAAGTCTTGACTTAAGTTCATATTCATGGAAGGGTGTCTTGACACTCAATCCACATAAATCGTACTCCAGCACCTAGATTCAAAAGGTGAGACTAGTCTTCCAACCTTAGAATCACTACGTGTGACCAACCTTTCACGTCATATCATAATTAACCTAAAGTGTGTACATGAGAATATTCTTCCAATCAACACAACAATTAGTTCATAATCATATTCACTTTACTCTCAAAGTGATCTGAATGCATTAGCATAAACCTTATAAACATGCATACTTCTCATGCTTTTCTCTTCGAGGACCATAATCACATTCAATCAACATACCTAGGATTACTACATTAGACATGAATGATAGCATGATTCAATTATTATAAGCATGATTTCATCAAACTTCTCTTTCTACAATTGACCCACACTTTTAGATTCAATTTGGGAAAATAGGGGAATTCATGGGTTCTTGGAGGAATTCATCTTAAATCAACAATAAATCATCAATTCAATCAAAATCCATCATAAATTAACCATAAAAATGTTTTTCGAAAGAACCCACAAGATTGAAGACAAACCCAAACTTTGGCGAAATCACTAGTTTTGAAATTGAATTTGGATGGACTCATTGGATGGAAATTAACCAAGGATGAAAGACTACCATACCTTAGTAATGATTCTTCAAAGAAATTGAGTGCAGTAGCCTTGATTATTCAATCCCTAGCTCCAATTATTACTCTTTTTCTTCCTGGAGTTCTAGAGAGAGAGATTCTTTTGGACAAGATGAAGTTTTGGATTTTCTTTTTGATTCTATGGAAGTGACTTAATTGTGGGAAATTTGACTCTAAAAAGCCTATATGCTTACTAGGGAAAGAGTAAACCATTGTATGAACAATTTAGGAAGAATAACTAAACACCCCTAAAGTTCTAACTTGAATCTGCCAACCTTGCACGATTTGGCTCACCAAGTAGACCCTTGGTCCGCAAAAGTTTCCAAAATGCCTCCCCATGGAGGCAGCCTACTAGGCGATGGGGAGGGTCTTTGGGCGATACGCCAAGTGGGATGGTGAGCCCCGACCTAGCTTTCCCATTTTTCCAGTAGCTAGGCCAAGGGGGGGCTGCCCACTTAGGCGATGGGGGCTCACTTGGCTAATCGCTAAGTGACTTGGACGATTGCTACTGCCCCTCGCGGAATGTTCCAAGGAAAAAATGTTTTCCTTCACTCTTCCTAGCTTGTTTAGGTCCTTGCCCTATTTCTTAACTTTTACCCCTTTCGTTTTAGTTCTAGTTTAGTCTACACATTTCCGGAATGTTACAACTTTGCTATAGAAATGGAAACATATATGTCCTATGTTGCAACATATGTATATCCTAACATGTGGTTTTTGGTATTAATTCAACTAAATTCTAACCTAATACAACATGTAGCACTAATATATAGTCCTACAACATGTAGCACTAATATATAGTCCTACAACATGTCTAAGTACAAAATTATGCTCTAATACAACAACATTCATCAATTCTATCAATTATTTCTACAAATACTATTATACTACTAGTTCATCATACAATGACTAAGTAATTTCGTATGATAGTTATATAACACCATTGAAAATCGTTGTTCAAAGTGTTATATCATCTTTTTATTGCTTAATTATTGTCCAAAGTACTAAAATATGGTCCAATTTGACTTTTTTTATTGCTAAATTGTTTAATTTATCGATTAACCCATCCATCACATTGTCATCTGCGGCAACAAATGTACATTTTATTGGATAAAATGTTGAATTTTGCAATAGAAATTGCAACAGATCTGTCATATGTTGCAGCATATGTATATCCTAACATATAGTTTTTGCTATTAATTCAATTAAATTGTGACCTAATACAACATGTAACACTAATATATAGTCCTACAATATGTCTAAGTACAAAATTATAGTCTAATACAACAACCTTCATCAATTCTATCAAATATTTTTACATATATTATTAAACCACTAGTTCATCATACAATGACTAAGTAATTACATATGATAGTTATATAATACCATTGAAAATCGTTGTTCAAAGTGTTATAGCATCTTTTTATTACGTAATTATGGTCCAAAGTACTAAAATTAAATATGGTCCAATTTGTTATTTTTCACTATTAAATAGCTTAATTTATCGATTAATTCATCCATCAAATTGTCATCTGTCGCAATAGATGTACATTCTGTTGGATAAAATGTTGAATTTTGCAACTAAAATTGCAACAGATCTATCATATGTTGCAACATATGTATATCCTAACATGTGGTGTCTGGTATTAGTTCAATTAAATTGTGACCTAATACAACATGTAGCACTAATATACAGTCCTACAACATATCTAAGTACAAAATTATGCTCTAATACAACAATATTCATCAATTCTATCAATTAATTTTACAAATACAATAATACCAGTAGTTCATCATACAATGACTAAGTAATTTCATAGCATAGTTATATAACACCAATGAAAATTGTTGTTCAAAGTGTTATAATATCTTTTTAGTCCGTAATAATGGTCCAAAGTACTAAAATGTGGTCCAATTTGACTTTTTCATTATTAAATTATTTAATTTATTGATGAACCCATCCATCAAATTGTCATCTATGGAAACAGATGTACATTCTGTTAGATATAATGTTAAATTTTGTAACAGAAATTGCAGTATATCTATCATATGTTGCAACATATGTATATCCTAACATGTGGTTTTTGATATTAATTCAATTAAATTGTGACCTAACACAATATGTAGCATTAATATATAGTCCTACAACATGTCTAAGTATAAAATTATGGTCTAATACAACAACCTTCAATTCGTCTCTGTTAATGGTGATACTACTTGCATGTACACATAATTGACATATGTTGCAACAACTTAAAACACGCAAGTCATGGGCAAGCCTAAACTCTAAACTGGCCCAATCGGCCCATTATTTTATTTCTTGAAGGGATATAAATTAGTGTTTTCATTTTTTTCCTCACCACTTCGATTTCTCCGCTTCACTATCTCTTTCTTCTCTCTCTTTGCATAGATCTCGAATATCTGGAGTGCATGAGACATAATGATGTTATTTATTTCATTAGTCTTTTCTGTTCTTTTTTCTTAACACACAACTAATTGATTGGGGTTTGGTTAAATGAAATCAATATATAAGATTCATCTGTTATGTACTGTCAAATCAATGAAATCATTAATTTTGTACTATATACATTGGGTAAGTATGAATTTCTTTAAATATAGCTCAATATTACAGATCTTATGAATGATTTTTTTTGTTACTTTTGATATAATGTTAAATGCAATGTTGAATCGAAATTGTAATGATGAGAATGATTCGATGTTGGGTGTGAAAATCTGTTGCAAAAATGGAGGCTTACTTCTTTCAATTCAAACTTCATGGTCGAAGGACAAACCAGGTCAAAAATTTTGGTCTTGTCCACACTATCGTGTATGTACATTTCTACATATTGATCTGGAGATCTATTGTTTGTCTTTATTTTGGTTTTTATTTAATTTAATTTTCTTTGTGGTATTTATTTTAGGAGTATGCATGCAATTTCTTTAGATGGAGGGATCGTGAAGATGTTGATATATGATCCTAGTTCGTTATTATGAGATTGGCGAAGAGAATTAAGGAGTTGGAAATTGATGATGAACATATTAAAAGAAGTAACAAATGGGTGATAAAGGAGAACAAGAAGACCAAATTTTGTAACAACTGGAAGCTAATCTTTGTGTTGATTATTGTGGTCTTTTTACTATTTTTAAGCATTACCAAGAAGAATACTGTGAAGGATGGAAAATTCTTATGTAGTTGTGTACAATTATTAAAATTATCATAGTTGTCGAAATAAATAACCATTGTTTTGCACTTCTGTTTCAACAATTTTACTTGTTCTTAACATAACGTAACATCACTAAGTTATTGTTGCTACAGATGATTCCTATATTGCTAGAGATGCACCATCTGTTGCTACAGATTACTCATTTATTTCTACAGATGCCTTAAATGTTGCAACATATCACCCTTATATAGTAATATTTGACCATTTGAGGCATATGTTGCTACATATGACCCATGTGTTGCTATATATGAGTCAAATGTTGCAACAAATGAGCATATGTTGCTATAGATGATTTATCTGTTGCAACAGATGACTCATTTATTGCTACAGATGCCTCAAATGTTGCAACATATCACCCGTATGTCGCAACATTTGACCATTTGAGGCACATTTAGCTACAGATGACCCATGTGTTGCTACATATGAGTCAATTATTACAACATATGAGGCATATGTTGCTAATCAATGACTTATCTGTTGCTACAGATGACTCATTTGTTGCTACAGATTCCTCAAATATTGCAACATATCATCATTATGTAGTAACATTTGACTATTTGGAACATATGTTGCTACAGATGACCCATGTGTTGCTACATATGAGTCAAATGTATTAACAGATGAGACATGTTGCTACATATGACTCATTTGTTGCTACATATGCCTCAAATATTGCAACATATCACCCTTATGTAGCTACATTTGACCATTTGAGGCATATGTGTTGCTATATATGAGTTAAATATTGCAACAGATAAGGCATATTTTACTACAGATGACTTATCTGTTGCTACAAATGTCTCATTTGTTGCTACAGATGCCTCAAATGTTGCAATATATCACCCTTATATAGGAACATTTGACTATTTGAGGCATATGCTGCTACAGGTGACCCATGTGTTGCTACATATAAGTCAAATGTTGCAACAAATAAGGCATATGTTCTTCAGATAACTTATCCGTTTCTACAAATGAGGCATATGTTGCAAAATATCACCCTTATGTAGCAACATCTGACCATGTAGTGGATAGATAGAGTTAAAGGGAATCAGTTGGAGGATCAATATAACATAACATAACATAACTGATAAATAAAAACATTGTCATTAATTACAAACACATTGTCAAGGCTCCAAGCTCCTAGATACTATCCCAGCAGCCCAATTCCATTGCATTCGACCAACTGGATTGTCACACAACTTGGAGTTGGGAGATTGAATATCTGTGTTGGTAATCAAACGCTCATTATTCAACTTTGCCTCAACAAGCTTGGCAGCAACTCAAACACAGGTTGTTTGAATGTCCAAAACTTATCATGTTCCATACACATCAGGTTGCAGTCATAAACATTCATGCGACCTTCATGCAAAAGGATCTCAAGAGTCACAAAATGAGCATTGTTCATGTTCATGACTGCCAGAATACTTTTTGCACCAATCCAATCAGTGCCTCCAGGATATGGTCTAATGTCCCTGACGTAGTTAATCATAGCGTCATTCATACAAACTCATCAAGTAAATGGCTAAAGCTTTTGTCACCAACTCTTGTTGCCTCCTCGCTGATACTGTCATACATTTGTTTGAAGTTGGTATAGAAGTTGAGATCTATTATTTTATCCATAAAATCATAGTACTTAGGATATCTTAAATGCCTTTCTTGCATGAGGCTAAGAATTTCATCAATATATTGAAATAACAAATAATATTAAAAAGTACAGAAGCGTAATGACTGGAAAGTTAAAACAAACAAACATTATAAATTGAAGGTTAGTAGAGAAAAAATACTCAGTCTTTCCACCAAATATCCATGCTTGTCATGGCCCTGAAATCATTTCCACTAAAATAATGCATGTCGTATTGTGCACGCACTTCCTTTACATTCCTCAGTTCCAACAATTTGGCCTTTTAAGCTACATGCACCCTCTTATAAAGATTCACTTGCTTGAGCTCCAAAAGTTTCTCTCTTACGGTCATTGACAATTCTCCAAATATTTTCTTTTCTTCAAATTTTTTATTGCCTTGATAAATAATTTTTTTCTCCTCTTGGCCTGTGGAGTAAATGGATTTCGAACATTGTTTGATGGAATGACCCTGACCCCCCTCTTGTATTTAAATTCATTAACAGCCTCACTCAGTGTTTGAAGATACATGATAGAATCTTCATCATGTTTCTTGCACTTCTCACATAGAAAGCCAGAGCATCGACTACAAGAGGTTGCCCCAACACTTTGTCCACCAAAGCCAACACCAGCACAAGCACCAACACTTTGGGGTTGAGGAAGATACTACTGGAGTAGTAGTCATTGATTTTTTTCTTTTACTAAGTATAAATAGTGATTGGGAAATATATTTTTTCAATCTCCTACACTTCAAAGGCTGTGAAATCTTTTTGGATGTATGAACGTCAATATTATAAGTCATTTCCTTATAAATATTAGTGAGTTCTTTAATTAACACGGCTAACAAAATAATCAGTTGCTGATCAAATTCTTTGCATCAACAAAAAGAGCATTTGATGTTAGAAGAGGAAGCAATACCAAAAACGATTGAGTTGTTGTCATAGATTAAGCTTGTTGTGTCATTTGATCTACAAGGTAAATAAAAAGGGTTGAGAGTTTACAATTGATTATAAAATAATAATTGGTAGCAATTTATACTTATGTTGACACAGATGAACATTATGTTGCCACATATGTACCTTTTGTTGACACAGATGAATCTTTTGTTGCCACATATGAATCTTCTATTGCCATAGATGGGTAACCTTTTTCTACAGATGACCATTTGTTGCCCTTAAACATGGGTGACATATTGCAACACATGGCAACTGTGTTGGAATATGTACCAACATATAACTAAAATGTTTTTATTTATCAGTTATGTTATGTTATGTTATGTTATATTGATCCTCCAACTGATTCCCTTTAACTCTATCTATCCACTACATGGTCATATACATCACTTTATGCATTGTATCAGTAGGATACATCACTTTAAACAATGTATCCATTGGATACATCACTTTACGATGTACTAGAACGTACATGATATATCGGTACATTATTTTATGTGATGTACCGGTTGGATACATCACTTTATGCAATGTATTGATCGGATACATCACTTTACACAATGAATCAGTCGGATACATCCCTTTATGTGATGTATCAGTCAGATACATTACTTTACACGATGTATCGGTCGGATATATCACTTTACACGATGTATCAAATGGATACATATCTTTACACGATGTATCGATCAGATACATCACTTTACGTAATGTATCAGTCGAATAAAGCACTATACGTGAGGTACCAAGACATTGAGTGATATATCTAAAATCGAAATTTGATGTATCAGGGCATTGAAGGATGTATCCAAAATCGAGACACGATGTATTGGGGCGTTTTGGGATGTATCCAGATTCCACTAAATTTAAGAGATTTTTGTAATTTGGAAAAGAGTAGAGATATGAGGTAATTAGCTCTTAACACTATGTGATTTATGTAAAATCTACTTTAATTTACATAAAATATAATAAAAAATCATAGAAAGTATACACTGGTTATACAATATAGCTTGTCAAAAGTTACAGAAAGTATACATTGACTATACAATATAGCCTACCTATACATGAGTAATAAACTGACTATACTTTATGCTAGACTAAAAAAAATGAATGTCGATTAACTATACATGGAATAGACACTAACTATTCAATCTTGATCAACTCAAAGTAACCTCTAAAAATTCTCAAAATTTAGATATGAATCCCTCTTGATATTTCGTTTCTTAATTGATATATGACTTGCTCGAAATGATTCATGTTTGTGGTACATCATATTTTAAAGAAAAAGAAGAGGGAGAAGAAGAAGAGATGAACCAACAGAAGAAGACGACGACGATCAAGAAGGACAAAGTAAACCAAGAAGAAGACTAAGAAGGAGAAAGGAAACAAAGAAAAAGATGAAGAAGATCGAATAGGATCGAAGAAGATGGACAAGAAGAAACTCACTATTTGTTTGGTAATTAAGATTATCGAAGGGTCTTTTGGGGTAATTATCCCTTTTTATTTTTCTGCAAGGATTGCAGATCATAATTTCTTAAAAATTATTTAAAAGGCATATTACATAAATATGCCATTTAAGTTGGCCTCATTTCACATATATGCGCCCAAACATTGGGTGTGCACAAGTAGACACTTAAACTTGTATAAAACCAAATAGGAACAAATGTCCTACGTGACATTCAACCTGACAATTAATCATAGAAATCAACAGAAGTAAATTAAAAAGAAAAGAGTTTACAAGTGCGAAAGTTTTCTCTGTTTTGAAGCATAACAAAATTCTCTTTTACAAGAGTCTTAAATAGATGAAAAACTAGTAAACAAAAGAGCACGTTTAATCTCCTAGAAAATTTGAAGTTAAAAAACTGAATCCACTATTCCTAATCCCTAAAGACCGAGAAACAACGTATTTGATTCCAAAACAAATGCAACAACTAAATGACTACTCTATAAACCTAACTGTCAACATTACCTCTCTTAAACTAAAATATCCTTTAGTTTAATTTGCAAACATCGAGGCGATCACGTAGCTTTAGGAATGACACTAACTTCAGGGGCTTTGTGAACCTGTCTGCGACCTGCTCTTCACTTTTGCAGTAAATAAGGATAATCTTTGCATCCTTAGTTAAATCACAGAAGAAGTGATATTTCACATCTATATGCTTACTTCGTCTATGTTCAACTGGATTATTTGAAAGAATAATCGCCGAAGTATTATCACAATAAATTGGTGTTGGTCCTTCCTGCTTAAAATGAAGTTCTTCAAGAATATTCCTCATCCAAATAGCTTGACAAGCACATGACATTGCAACAACATACTCATCCTCGGTAGTTGACAAAGTAACAATAGGTTGTTTCTTTGAAAACCAAGAAACAAATCTAAGCCCAACAGGAAAACATATCCTGATGTACTTTTCTTGTCTTCAAGATTTCCAGCGTAATCGCTATCAGTGTAACCAATCAAATCTCCAATTGCTTTCTTTTTATTAAAATTTCCGAATAAGTATCACAAAATTCTCTTGGTAGATTGTAAATGCATTTATTTTGGACACTCAATGAACCTGCTAATGAGACTTACAGTGTGCAACATCAGGCCTTGTTGTCGTCAAGTACATCAAGCTTCCTGCTATTTGCTTGTATAAAGTGTTGTCCACTTATCTACCTTTGCATTCTTTGAAGAGCTTCAAACCCCTCCATTGGTTTGCTCGCATAGTTATAATTTTTCATCTAGAATCTGTCCAGAATATCTTGCACATATTTCTTTTGAGAACTAAAAATGCCACCAGCAGACTGATTGTAACACCTCAAAAATTTCTAAGTTAGGACTCGAACCATTCTTCATTTACTTATAGGGTAATATCGGGTCATTCATAAATTACCCATATGTGTGAAGGCAAATTCTTTAGTGTGGGAATGATTTATATATGAATTAAGGTCACTAGAATCCCCTAGCACAAAGTAGAGTTGAAAGTCTCCTTATCGATTAAGTTTTGATGTAAGATTCTACTTGGGTCAACTTCAAATGACTATATCATTTAGAATATAAAGAGTTACGTGGCTCATAACCTATCCAATTAAAGGTATTTGAATCTACTTTACACCACCACTAATTTCACGTCAATCCAATTTTTAAGTAAAAAGTTATGACCATTTTAGTAACTGATACAGTGCAGTGATAAATTAGCAAACGGGAAAACATTAAAAAAGGGTCTTTTTGTCTTTTTACCTCCAAGAAAACCCTAAACGTATTTCTTGACTAATATAAGCCTCAAAACAATCAGATTTTCATATTTTAATCCATCATTGTCTTCTCTCTCAAACCCTAGAGAAAAGCCCTAAGGAAAAATCAAAGTAGAAGACTCCATTCAAGATTCTTTCAATCTTTTTCAAGATTCTTTCAATCTTTTCCAAGATTGTTCTTCAAGGTAAGTCCTTCTCCAATTATTTCATTCGTTCCAACTCAAATTCCTCCATACAATTATGAATCACTATTGAAAATCATAATTATTGGCCATAGAGATCTCAAGAAACTAATTCAAGAATCTTAAGAAAGGTTTTCTTGATTTTTTAACTTCAAGCTAGGGTTTCAAGGCTTCTTATCAAGTTCTTTGTCACGATCCGTAGTTACCCCTTAGAAGTAACACGGCGTAATTGACCCCGAAGGGGTCGCATACAAGCCTCATAGCATATCTTGAACATAAGAGCATAGGAAAATAATGCGGAATTTAAAACATTTCATTACAATTGAAGTATTTTATATAATGAAAGAGAATCTATGACACTATGTCTCAAACCATCTATCACATTGAATTAATACTCTTGAATACAACTTTAGGGACACGGCCCTTACAAAAAGTCTAAAACATAAAAGAAAGATAATAAAGGACATATGGACAAGTCCTCGAATACAATGAGGACTCACCAATCTTCTTCTTCTTGATCTACTATGAACCTAGCCACGAGGATGGAATCCAATATCTCCAAAGCCTACACTTATAGAAAATGTAGAAAGAAGGGGTTAGCACGAAAATGTACTAAGTATGGAAGCATGCATAAAATCCTTGAAATATGATAAAAAGGACACTTTAGTTGAAAAGTATGAATTTGTCAAGTTTGGAAACCAACATGCACTTTCAATGCAAAAGACAAGCCATAATCACATTTATACTCATAACATAGTGAAACCATTACCTTAGCAACCCAAAAGGAACACTTGTGCAATGTATGGTTATCATCCCATAATACCAACCATACTAAGTACTCCTTTGAAGCTACCTTAGTCATACATATCATCTTTAGACCTCATAATAATCAATAGTCATAAATAAGGAAGTCATGTACATTACTTGAACCTAAGGAAAGTCATTCATAGCAACTATCTATTCAACGCACATGCATACAATTATATCTCATCATAACATAAAGAATATCATCATAATAAAACCATCACATAAGTAACCTTGAGCTGTACTTGTGCAATGTATAGATAGGATCTCATAATCCTATCTACACTAAGTATCACTTCTAGGCCACCATGATCATGCATAACATACCATGACCTTATCCATAGCCAATATTCATAAACAAGGAGACATTCATGTTCATATCTTATAATAATTAAGACACTTATAGCAACAATTCAAATCATGCATACATAAATTCATTTATCTTCATAGTATAAGGAACCCACACCAGAACCCCTTTATAAGTCTACTTGTGCAATGTATAAGTGAAGTCCTATACCCCCACTCACACTAAGTAAATCTAATTAAGAAGTCATAAGTGTAGTTCATGTTCATAGTTCATATAAAGCATACATTTAACTCATAATCATCATATCCTAAGAGAACATACCACAATCACTCTCAAAGCCCACTTGTGCAATGCATGAATGAAGTCTCATACCCCCATCCATACAAAGTAGAACTTCTTAAGGAACCATAGTACATAACTCATGTTATTATTATAATTCATATTATTATTATTTAGGGAAAATAGCATTAACCGACATAGACCATGTGAGCGACATGGAATCCGGTGTTGTGTAACCCCACACTGAAAGAAGGTGTCCTACTTGCCTAAGGTAGAACTAAATGTATAGCTATAAGGTAGATCCACTAGCTAAAGACCTATGTGGGCACATAGTTATAGGATATAGAGATTGCTTCTAGAAACTCGACCTATTGTATTGGCGGAGGAGCTTCCATCTCATGAGAATAGTTTAGGTGACCCGACCTATTATTTTGACAGAAGGGCATCTACTTTATTGACCATATCCACTCGGTGCTAAGCATTATTTCCCAATTATAAATAATTAGTTTTGAATTGCATTTACATGTGTGAAGGAATATTTTACCCTTCTTCCAATACAACTCATAAAATAGCTCATAGATTCAATAAAGTGAGAATGTACTTTTAACCTTAAAATCAACATTAATATGTGATGAAAACTTTCACATTATGATAATGTGTTTGCATGATAATGGAATTTCAATCAACACAATAGGATCATCATGGTCATGTACATTTTATGCTTAGTAATGTGTAAAGGTGCATATGAGAGCTAGACTTTCAATTGACACCATAGATACATCATAATCATGTTTATGCATGGAGTGTGTGTGTGTAAATGTCCTTGTAATGACACAACAACAACATTATCATCATAGACAATTCATACATAATCAAGTGTAAGGGTAAGGGAAGAATGGCCTTTCAACAATACCTCAATTTACACAATAGTCATAGGATGTTCACTTTTCAAGTGAATCATGAGTCCATACACAACATTCATGAACATGTATAAACCCTAGCAATTTACCCCTCAAGGGTTATGAATCATGCTTCACAATTAAACCCATAAATACTACACTAGGCATGAATAAAACAAGATTCAATAACTAGATTAACAATGATACAATTCATAGTATTCATCTTGCTTCAATACACCCATCATAATTCATGAAATTGGGGTCATGGAGGTGTTCATGGGTTCATGGGAATTTCACAATAAAAATCACCATTAAACATCAAATCATCCATAATATAGGACAATTAACATAATGAAATCGTTTTTAGAAAGAACCCATGGCTAGAATGAAAACCTTAATTTTTGAACAAGTTACCAATTTCGAAATCAAGAGTTGAAGGGCTTCATGGAGAAAACTATTCCATGAATCAAGACTCTCATACTTACTTGACTCTTTGCCCGCGAATTGGAGTTGAGAAGATGGATTTTTGAGCCCTAATCTTCAAGTTCTTGGTGTTCTTCAATGGAGGAACTCTAGAGAGAGAAATATTGGAGATGAGAGGATTTTGGGGAAATATTTGGGTATTGTGAATTAATGACCAAGTCTTGTGAATTTTGACTTGAAAACAATATATATACTTCCCCTAAAATTATCCAACACACCCCTACTTTATTTGGAATATAAAGGAAATGACCCTAAAGACCTTCATTAATTGTCCCCCGTCCAGGTTTCACGACTCACTCCACGAGTCGTGCTCGTGGAGTTGGGGAAGTAGCCTCCATTTTGGAGCTCATGGCTCTGTCGCCTAAGGCACTCTCATGAGCACCTTCACGAGCCGTGAAGTGGACCACGCCCCGTGGAGTGTGAGGCAGTAGCTAGCCTTTCAGAGCTCAAGGCTCCTTCGACCAAGGCACTCTCATGAGCATATTTACGCCTCGTAAAGGGGACCATGGCCCGTGGTCCCTTAGGCAGTAGCTCCCCCAAAATGTCCCAATCTCCATGAAACCAATGGAGCTTCACAACCACAATCATGATTCATGGAGTGCACCACGAGTTGTGGTTCCCCTCATGAAGGTTGGGACAATAGCTCCTAGCTAGGGGAAGCCTTGGCCCCTTTGATTTGGCAGTTGCCCCTTGGTCTTGATTCCAATTACCTCATTTTAACCTTAATTAACTTACTAAAACTTCGGGGAGTCATTTTTATGATTTTTAACCTTACGTTTATGCTCTAGTTTAACCTTCCATTTTCCAGAGTGTTACATTCTTCTTCAAGATTCTTGAAGAACCTTGTTGTTTCAGGTATGTAAGGCTATCATAGTGTTGGACTAGTTCATCCTCACACCCTACATCAAATTTCAGATCAGTAAAAGAGTAATCTAGGATTCTTTTCCTAGATTTGAGTATTCTTGAGATAAGTTGATTTTGAGTTCTTCAATTCATGTTTCTTTTTGAAATTCTACTCCTAATTATTGAATTACTATATGTTATGCATTAACATTCTTGAGTTGAGTTGTTCATGACCATAATTCCGCATGAACCCTATGAATTTAGTTATAAGTCTTGGGTGTCTTTGAAAGCCAATCATTGTGTTTCAAACTGAGTTTTGAGAAAATTTAAAAGGTTCTATTTCATAAAGACATATATATATATATATATATATATGTTGATTATTGGCCTTGAAAGATAAGTTCATAAGTGCATGGTTTCAAGATGGTAAATACGTCTCATGTTTTGAAATGTATTTCAAGTAATGTATGAAGTCCGTTCTTTGTTGGGTGAATTGAGCACAAAGTTATGTTAATTATTTTGGGAGTAGTATCGAGCACCGAGTTGGTTTAGAGTCTTTTATGATTCAAAAGTCCCATAGAACCACGTAGCCACCGTAGGATAGGATAACTTTGACTCTTCATGCGACTCCTCACTGCCTCTGAGAAGGCCAATTAAATGGATCCATAGTCACGATATCATCCTATACCCCCGGCAGGGTATAGGATGGGCCTTTGCAATGTGCGGCTGGACGTTGTATCATTGCTAGGCGCATGGTAATTATTGTCGATTAGAGAAACTCCCCACAAGTAAAGTATATTATTTTCATGTTGCTTTCATTGTATATTTCATTGTAAAGCTTAAATGGTTTTCAGTTCATGTTCATGTATTAATTCAGTTGAGTTGCTTTTAGTCATTCAGTTCATTTATTTGTTTACTCAGCCATATTACATACTCGTACATTCCATGTATTGATGTCATTAGACCCGTATCCTTTTATGATGCATATATATGTGTTCATGATTATCAACAGGCGCTTCATTAAGATCATTCTCCACTCCAGTTTGCTTTGGTGAGCCTCCTACTTTCCAGTTAGTAGTTTGAGGTGTCGCGGGTCTTGTCCCGACATCCATCCTTCATAGTAGAGGCTTTATAGTTAGACAATTTTGGAGAGTCTTTCAGTTTCATAGAATCTATTTAAAACTTATGTTTCATACTTAGTATATTTAGCAAAGTTTTGAGATTCAGTAAATTGTTTTTAACGTTTCTTTCAATTTGTTGCTTATGTATGCTTGACTTAGTCTTCCGCTTGTAGTTAGCCAGGATGAGGGTTCATTTGGGGACCAACAATGGTTCTCGAGTGCCGGCCACGTCCAGGGTGTAGGCTCGGGGTGTGACACTGATTCACTTCTAGACTAAGAAAGAAATATATCATACCCAAATCTGACATGTCAAACTCAACCATCATGGACTTTTTAAATTTTTTAATCATAGTCATATCACTTCAGGTATAAATTAAGTCATCCACATATAAACACACAATTAAGATCCCTTCACCCTTCTTTTTTATATAAAGGGTATGTTTATATAGACACTTTCAAAATTCTCCTTTGCAAAGTATGCATCTATACAATTATATCAAGCTCTTGGAGCTTGTTTTAGTCCATATATAGCCTTTTTCAATCTTAACACTTTATTCTCAGCACCAAATTTCACATAGCCAGGAGGTTCTTCGATAATACAGTTTCTTGTAGTTCACCGCGAAGGAAAGCAGACTTCACATCCAACTGGAAGATTTTCCAAGTATGTTGAGAAGCCAAAGCATTCACTAATATTATGGTATCTAACCAAGCAACGAGAACAAACACCTCTACATAGTCAACACCATATTCTTTCTTATAGCCTAGTGCTACTAACCGAACTTTGAACTTGTCAACCTCTCCGTTTCCTTCAACTTTGTTTTGTAAACCCATTTGACACTAAGGGTTATTTGATTTTCTGGAAGATTTGTCTACTTCCAAGTCTCATTCGTTTTAATTGATCTAATCTCCTTATCCATGATTTTTTTCCATTTTGGATCTTTAACGGCATCGGTATAAGATATGGGATCACAATATGAAAATAACGAAAAAAGTCTGGATGTATTTCTATATTTACTCTCATATACTTCACAATTTTTTATCTAGCTTGGTGCACCTCTGCAGCGTTGAGGACATTCATTGTTGAACTGAGTATCACCTGATTCATTTTAAACATCTGTAGCATCTTCTACTTTTGTACTTGCTTGTGAACTAATCCCCAATGGTGGTTACGGTTCTTTCTCTTCTTCTTCAATAGAAAATGGAATATGTTAAAGCGAACTATTAATGCTCCAAATCTATGTTCCTTCTTCATCAAAAATAGCATCTCGGCTTATAACAATTTTCTTGGTAATAGGATTGAATAAGTGATAAGCTTTATATTTGTCACTAAGACCAAGGAAAACGAATCTCTGACCTTTATCATCCAACTTCTTCTTCATAGCATCTGGGATGTGTGCATATGTTATACACCCGAAATCAAGAAATACTCAACCTTTTTTTTACGCCTATTCGAAGCTTCATGACGTGTCGTATGTTAAATAGAGTTAGTTGGAAATCTATTTAGTATATGAATGCTCCAATGAATAGCTTCTGCCCAAAAGTCTCTTGGTAAACCACTTCTTTTCAAAAGACTATGCACCATATCAAGAATTGTAGGATTTTTCCTTTCACACACACCATTCTGTTGAGGTGAGGTGTGTAGGCTGCTGTAAGTTGTCTCTTAATTCCATGATTCTCACAAAACTCTAAAAATTCTTGTGAGGTCTATTCGCCACCCCGATCAGTTCGCAAGCACTTAATTAGACAACCCTCAACATTTTCAGCAAGGACTTTAAACTTCTTCAAGGTTTCAAAAGCTTCAGATTTTTCTTTTAGGAAATAAACCCATGTATTTATGCTCTAATAATTAATGAAACAAATGAAGTAGTGTTTACCTCCATTAGATGTAGGACTTATTGGACCACATATATCCGAGTGCACCAACTTTAGCACCTGTTTGTTCTCCACGACTTGCTTGCTGGAAATGGTTCACGGTGTTGCTTGCTAACAACACAATCTTCACATAATTCATTTGGAGATTCAAGTTTTGAAAGACCCAACACAAATTATTTTTTCTTTAAAAACATCAAGCTTCCAAAATTTAAATGCCCATAAGAAAAATGCCACTTCCAAGCATCTTCTTTAACTTTTGAAGAAATACAAGATTTTATGGAGTTGTGAAGATATAAAGGAAGCAATCGATTTAACAACATGCTAATCTGAGCGATTAACCCCAAAGGAGGATCTCGTATCTTACAAACTCCACCTTTGATATTAAGTTCATATCCCTTTTCTTGAAGCTGCCCAACAAACAATAAAGTTTTCTTCAGCGCAAGGAAATAAAACACCTCACCTATGGTATGAATCAAGTTGTTTTTGGTTGAGACTTGTACCTTCCCTTTACCCATGGAATAGACCACTTGATTATCTCCAAATCTCAGTGTCCTGAAAACTTTCATCCAATTCTGAGAATTCCTCTTTCTTACCAGACATGTGATTACTGCAGCCGGTATCGAGATACTATAAATGAGTACTGGAAACTTCTCGTTGGAAGTATATGCCATCAAAACTGAAACGTCCTCTTCTTCTTCCTTGGTTTCCCCATATTCCTTTTTCTCTGAAAATTTAGATCTTCCACCACGATTCCTTTTTAAATTGGTACGACATTTAGATCGATAGTGTCCAAATTGATGGCATCGATATCATTCAACTTGAGACTTATCTCGTCTTTTTTCCTTTTCCAGAGAATTACCAGAACTACTCTTCTCCTTTTCATGGTGTGATTTTTTTCCTTTCCATTTGGCTTTCACTTGATCTGTTCCTTTCGAAAACAACACTGCCTTCAATGCTACTTCATCATTGTCTTGTAGATTTATTTTCTGCTCATGAACCGACAAGGAGCCCTGTAAATTGTCACTAAAAAGAGTGTCAATATCTTTGGATTCTTCAATTGAGTAAACAATATAGTTAAACTTTGTCGTCATTGAGCGAAATATTTTCTCAACAATGGTAACATCCTTTAATATTTCACCATGAATTCACATTTTATTTTGCGATAGTCAACGTCCTAGAGAAATAATCTGATACCAATTCATCAACTTGCATACGCAGAGCCTTGAACTCACCACAGAGTGCTTGAAGCGTCACTCACTTTGCCTTCGCTGTTCCTTGATACTTCTTGTTCACGGAATCCAATATTTATTTAGAAGTATTTTTGCAAAGAATGCTTTCTAGTACTAAACGATCAATAGTCTAAAAAATGTAACTCTTTGATTTGAGATCCTTTAACCTTAGACTATCCAACTCTGCCTTATGTGCTTCTGACGAGGCAGTACCAATTGCTGGCTCTTGCACACCAATACTGACAACTCGCCAAAACTCTTTGGACCTTAGAAAGTTCTCCATCAACATTGCCCAATGGTCATAATGACCATCGAAGCCCCGAATAGCAGCCTAAAAAAATCTTAGAAGCCATCCTTTACTGCTGTAAATAATTCTCCAAAAAAGAAAAAACTTTGGCTCAAATACCAAACGACAGAAATCAACAATAGTAAATTGAAAAGAAAAGACTCTACAAGTGCGGAAGTTTTCTCTGTATAGAAGCTTAACAAATACTCTATTACAAGAGTCTTAAATAGATGAAACACTAGTAAACAAAAGAGCACATTTGATCTCCTAGAAAATCTGAAGCTAAAACCTGACTCCACAATTCCTATTCTTAAAGATAGGGAAACAACTTATTTGACTCCTAAACAAATGCAACAACTAAACGACTCACTCCATAAACCTAAATGTAAACAAATTTGTTTCCTACATGTATTATGTCACATACGACTCATGTGTCTACTCGTTCAACCTTATACAAGTTTAAATGTCTATTTGTGCACGCCCAAAATTGGAGGGCATAAATGTGAAATGAGGTCAAGTTAAAGGGCATATTTATATATTATGCCTATTTAAAATCATAATGAAAGTTAGCTAAACTTTTTAGTTTGTTGGTTCGAAACTAAATCCCCCCACCCGCCAAACAAATAACTTTAATATATTAGAAAATAATAAGTTTGAGAGAGATAAAGAATGCAAAAATTTTACTTACAATCCAACCTGGAAAAATAGAAACTCCATCAACCCTAAGTAATAACGAAATGGAAAACTTAGCTAAGTTCTGACAAAGACGAAGCAAAAGCAACAATGGCAGACCCTGTAATTGGTGTTGCAGTTCAAGTTTTGCTTGAAAAGCTGATTTCTCTAACTATAGAGAAAGTCAGTAGCTCAAGGGATTGCAACAAACATCTCAGAATGATGACACATAATGCATCCATCATTCAAGCTTTAATTCATGATGCTCAAAGACAACAAGTTGACAATTAGGCTGTGGAAAAATGGCTCATGATGCTATAAATGTGCTTGATGAATTCACATATGAATCTCTAGAAGCACAAGTTCGAAACAATCCAATGATAAAGGTTAGTGGTTTCTTTTCTCATCATGCATTTACAAGCAAACTATCCCAAAAAATCAAAACCATAAACGAAGAGTTGAGGGCTATCAATCATTTAGCCAAAGAACTGGGTCTCCAATCACTTATAGTTCCTTCTCAGCAAATAGTACTGATTATTCGAGAAACAGATTCCTTAGTAGTTGCTACAAATGTTGTTGGTAGAGACAATGATGTTGCTGAAATGTCACGACCCAAGCCTAGGGCCTAGACGTGACATGGCGAATGAGGAACCCGAAGGAACCCCAAACAAGCCTCTCAAACTTGTCATCACACTTCATCGGTCGCGGAAGTACATTCAACATTAATTAACGGGAAATAGGGACTAAGGGCAAACCATTTCAAAATGACATCATAGAACAAGAGTCAAGCTCATTTACAAAATACTTGTCCAACGCACACCTCTACATACATAGATAGGACGAGGCCATGAAATACTACCGGCTCCCCTCATAGTCAAAATACAATTGCAAGCTAAAGTCTCAAAACATAGGAGTAGGAAACATAATATAGCCCTCGAATCATTGAGGACTCACCAACAACTCGGATAAGCACCGTACTAGCCACGTGAATGGAGAGAAGGATCAAGAGTAGCTCCTGTCCCTACATGGTGACATCATGTAGGCAAAATATGCGTTAGTACTTGGAATGTACTAAGTATGCGGGGTACAACACAACAATAGACAAGGACACAATCGAAATACAAGAAATAGTTTCATAGGCATTATGAATAACAATATGAGGATGCATGATCAAAGTGAAGTCAAAACATGTTTAAGTAAATCTATACTAATAGTAGATAGCATATGTGTATGTATGATCCAACCAATCTATAACCCCAACTTAGGATGGGGGATGCCGTTTAAACCCGGACACCCTGGTGGCAAGGTATAAACCCCTCACATGGTTGATGTTGGTCACACCCCAAGCATCCTAGGTGGTGAGATATAAACCTCTCACATGGTTGATGTTGGTCACACCCCAAGCATCCTAGGTGGTGAGATATAAACCTCTCACATGGTTGTCCGGTTCTTTTCCCCCGGACCGGGCATGGTCATGCAACACTTTATATAGGAAATTCCCATTAGGCTCTAATGAAATCTCACGTATAGAATGAACATATACACAAGCTTAGTTTGTCATCAACACATCTCTGGATTTCCATACATCTCATAACTCAAGCTTTAAAGCATCGATTCATCAATTCTCCATAGTTGGACATTTTGTCAAACACCTTGAAGGCATGTAATGGAATCAAAGAGCATGGAAAATAGGGTAGTCATTATGCAGCCAAAGCAGTGAACAACCTACAACAACACCTTTTTAACACCCACAATACCACATGAAAATCTCCACATCCATTCCAACTTTAGGTTAAAGTTCTAGAGTCACAACATGCTCAAAACAATCACTTTTCATGTTTAAAATTCAATGTGCAGGAAATTATTACAAAGAACAAGACTAATTTATGAATCTTAACTTAAACCATGAATTAGTGAGTAGAATAGAGTCTAGGCACTATGGGTGGAAGGACCCATGAGTTCAACACAACATACCTTGAGTTTTTATGAAGGTCTTGAGAATGTCTTCGATGGAAGCTTGGAACTTGGAGCAAGAGTCTCTTCAATCTTGAGGAAGGTTTTGGATTAGGGTTCTTGAGAGAACTTGAGAGAAAATCTGTCTAAGTATGGGAGAGGTGTTTTGGGAAATGTTTTAGATATGGGAATTGAACTAATGGTATATAGGAAATAACATATGCCCTTTGGAAAAATGGTCCAACACTTAGAAAAAAAAATGAGGCGGGTGAACAGTAAAAACGCTCACTGGAAATTGCCTTTCCTGCCGGACAGAGTTTACGAAAATGGGCATAACTTCTTCGTCCGAACTCCGAATGAGGTGAAACGAAGTGCGTTAGGTAGCTAACTCAAAGGGATTTCCATGGATATGTTATTGGCCACCCAATAATTTGTGTGCTAGGAGATATGACCCTCCAAAGTAGACCCTCGAAAAAGGCTTCACTTGGAAATTTCGGATTTTGATACGGTTGCTCTAAAATTTGGGTTAGACCCATTTACCACTCAATTTGACCCCCTAAACAAGAATATGAAGTCGGATTTTTGAAAAATGAAATGGATTTTTTTTATATATAGCTAAACAAGTTTCCGGTAACTTTCGAAGCACATTTTTAAGAACTTTTTGGGTCATTTCATGAAATTAAGGAGAAGATGTTGAACATGAGAGAGGAAGGTGTATTGTGCACTATTCCCATAGTGGGCTTGGGGGGCTTTTTCAATGATGAAGAGATCGAAAAATACTTTGAAAAAAGAGTTTGGTTGTGTCTACCTGAAATGTCAAACACTCAGGACTTTTTTTAACAGATCCTCCAATCATTGACAGAGCGGAAACTTGAGGTGCAAACCAGGGAGGAAAAAGATATTTTCTTATATTAGATGATTTGTGGTATGCTGACCTTCCAGTGTGGGATGAGTTCATTGACACCTTGAGAGGAGTAAACACTTCCAGAGGAAACTGCATTCTTGTGATGACTCGTATGAAACTGGTGGCATCCACACTAGCTGCAGTAGGTCCTCATATGTTGGAAAGATTAGAGAATGATCACTGTTGGTTGATTTTCAAACAAAGAGCATTTGTTTATGGGGAAGATCCGGAGGAAATAGTGAGCATGAAGAACATGATTGTTGAAATGTGTCAAGGTCTACCGTTGGCAGCAGGTGTGTTGGGAGGTCTCTTGTGCAACAAGGAGAAACATGAATGGTGGGCTATTATTGATGGAACCCCCTTGTTGCTGGTGAAGATGATAATGGAGAGAATAGCTTAAAGAAAATCCTAAAACTCAGCTATGTTTTATCTACCATCCCCATATCTAAAAAACTGTTTTGCTTACTTTGTAATGTTTCAAAAAGTTTGTATGTTTGAAAAAAACCAACTTATCCAACTCTGGAAGGCAGAAGGGTTTGTCCATCCATATCAAGAGACCACCGTGATAAAAGAAGTTAGGCACAAGTTTTTCCAAATCTTGTTGCAAAATTCCTTGATGCAAGATGTTGAGCTAGATTAGCACAACAATATATCATACTGTAAGATGCACGATCTTGTGCATGATTTGGCTGGAGATATTTTAAAATCTAAACAATTTGATCCGAAGGGAAATTATGGAGAAAAACTTTCTCAAGTTTGATACTTTGGATGGGTCTCACCGAGTGATCTAATGGATATGATAAATGAGCTAGGATGTTTGTGCACATTGTTCTAGAAAAACAATATATCTAATGATATGCTATTGAGCTTTCAGTTCTTGAGAGTCTTAAATTTGTCCGGATCAGGCATCGAGGAGTTGTCAGCCAACTAAGATCAGAGCCTTGCCTAACTCCATTTGCAAGCTCTATAATTTTCAAACACCTAGAGTCGAATTTTTTTTTTTCACTTAGTAAGTTTCTAGAAGAAATGACAAATATGATAAGTTTGAGACACATATATTGCAACTGTCATAACCTATTAGATATTCACATGCCACTTAATATGGGGAAATTGACTACTCTTCAGACGCTACAGTTTTCTACGTAGGTTTAAAGAAGGATCGTTAAATAGAAGAATTAGGTCCTTTTAAAAACCTTAGAGGTGAATTGGCAATGAGATATCTCCAATTAGTCAGAAATAAAGAAGAGGCTCGAACAACATATTTATAGGGGAAACCAAATATCTACAGGCTGGCATATTTATGGTCCCCTAATGAATCAGAAGGCTACGAGATCAATCATGTGTATGCGTTTGATGGTCTTCAACAACATGCTAACTTGAAAACCTTAGAACAATTTCACGACTATATTACCTTCATGGTTCAGTGAAGGATTGCTACCAATTTTGGTCATGTTGAAATTAAGTGGTTGCAAAATGTCCAAAAAAAATCCATCGCTAGGCCAACTGAAGTTCCTTCGGCATCTTGAGCTAATAGGATTCCTTGAATTGGAATGCATCGAACCAGCATTTTATGGTGTCTAGATTAATGGCAATATCCATATGTTCCCGCCATTGAAAGAACTAGTATTGGAGAATATGTGTAGCCTTATTGAGTGGAAGGAAGATAAAGTTGGAGTAAGAATGTTTCCTAGGCTTCAGAAGTTGACCATTACAGACTGTCCACCGTTAAAAGGTACTCCAACTTGTAACAACCCTAAAAATAAACTAGTGAAACTAGAGCCTAACGTGTGTGCATTTGTGTTTTTCATGAGATTTGATGGTGTTGTATGTTGTCCCGAGCTTTCGTTTAGGAGTCAACATCTAGGCATGTGTTAGACTCCGTAGTTGAAAGACTCCTTTTGATGATTGGTTAAGGTTTGCAAGGGATTGTTCCATGACAAGGGGGCAAGGCCTAAGCCAAAGGCCAAGGCTAACCAACTTTGGCCAAGCACTGCCTCATGACCACGGACCACTTCACGGTCAGTGATCTTGACCACGTTCCGTAGAAGTGGCCGTGAAGGTCACTTGGGGGCATGGCAAGCAAGGCAACTTGGCCAAGCTACTGACCAAGTTCCACGGACCACTTCACGACCAGTGGTCTTGACCACGGCCCGTAGAAGTGGCCGTGAAGATTACTTGGCCATGTGGAGGTCTAGCAAGGTCGAGGGATCTACTGCCTAGTGGACCACGGGCAGTGGTCCTCCTTCACGGACCGTCAAAGTGCCCTTGGTCCCTGACAGGGCTACCCAAATTAAGGGTTTTTAGGTAATTTTGTTTTAATGTTTTATTAGGTGGGGTTGATTTTAGATGGTTTATATCATAAATATAAATAGTTTCTAGTCCTAAAACATTTCATGTACTTCTTTATTCAAAACACCCTAATCAAAACCCTCTCTCCCAAATATCTTCTCTCTAAGAACTCCATTGAAGACCAAGAGGAGAAGAAGACTTAGGGCTTGAAGAGGAAGGCTATTGGGTAGATTTTAGTGGGATTATTCAAGTAAAAGGTATGGTGATCCTTCATCTAGGGTTAGCTTTCACCCTGTAGTCAATTTCAAAGAAGTTTCAAAGTTTTCAAGTTTCATGAAGAACCCTAAGTTTCACTCAATCTCATGGGTTCTTCCATCAAATGTTTTCAAATGATAAACTATGATTATATTGATTTTTAATTGATGATTTAAGATGAAAATACTCTATGAACCCATGATTTCTCTCAATTCCTAAATTGTGCCTTATGAAGTGGGTTTATTGATTATGAATGAATGTTGAGGGAGTTATGCCTATATTGATTTAGATTGTTGACTTGTATCATCATCTATGCCTAATTATGGTGAATTTTTGTAGTAGACTTGTATTAGAGATGTTGATCCACTTGAACGGTGGAGGTGTTTAGTTATGATGTAATTACTTGATGTTAGTATAATTCTACATGTATTCGTGATTAACCTAAGTTTCTAGGGTTATGTCATGAAAGAGGCAAATTGAGGGTTTAAATGTGATCCTCCAAGAATGATGAATTTCTCAATGTAATGCCTTAGACTATATCACCTAGACTTGTATTGGTTTAAAGTATTGCTTCTAAACATGAATTGACTTGATCATGATATTATGTGCATGTTGATGAATACTTGAAGTATAAAGTGCCAATCAAGATGTGATTAAGGTATTGATGAGTTGTCGGATCATGGTATTCCCTTATCTATTGTGCTATTGCTATATGCTGGGAAGAGTTGATCCATAACCCTTGAACGGCACATTGTGAAGGTTTGTGCATGTTTGCAAGATTGTGTGTGAACTGATGATTTATACGTAGAAGTTGAAAGCCCTATGACTATTGAGTATACGGTGGTATTGTTGAAAAGGTTATTCTTCCATTACCCCTACACTTGATATTGTATGAATGGTCTAGGATGATTATAATGTTGTTGATTGTGTCATTGCAAGGACAATTACACACACACTCCATGCATAAACATGATCTGATGTAATAATGGTATTAATTAAAATTATAGTTCTCATATGCACCTTTACACATTATTATGCATGAAATGTACATAACCATGTTGATCCTATTGTGTTGATTGAAAGTCCATCCTCATGAGAACACATGATCTTGGTGTGATAGTTATTCTCGCATACTAATGTTGATTCTAAGGTGAAATGTAGTTCTCATTTAAATGAATCTATGAGCTAATTGGTGAATTGTATTGAACGAAGGGTAAAGTATGCCTACACATATGTAGATACAATTCCATACTAACTATGTATATATGGGAAATAATGCCTAGTACCGAGTGGATATGGATAATGAGAAAAAGGCCCCTCCGTTAATGTAATAGGTTGGTTCATCTATAGTTAACTCATGAGATGGAAACTCCTCTGCTAATGCAATATGTTGGGTTTCTAGTAGCAATCTCCCTATCCCATAACTATGTGTCAAACATAGTACATAGCTAGTGGATCCACTTAGAAGCTAAATATCATTAGTTCTACCTTCGGCAAGTAAGAACTCCTTATTTCAGTGTGAGGTTATATAACACCGGATTCCATGTAGCTCACATGGTCTATGTCAGTTATGGCTAATATTCCCTAATAACAATAAGATAATGAATATTATAGGAACTATACTATGACTTCTTAATGGGTTTACTTGGTAGAAGTGGAGGTATGGGACTTCACTTTTACATTGCACAAGGAGACTTATCAAGATATTGTGGAATGGTTTCCTTATGGTATGATAAGATATGAATAGATGACTTTCCTTATGTTTAGTTAATGTACTTGTATAATTCCTAATTTATGACTATGAATTATGGTAAGCTTGAATATTATGAAAATGAATATGTGGCTTCAAGGAATGCTTAGTAAGGTTGGTATTATGGGATGCCAACCATACATTGCACAAGGGTTCTTAGAGGTTGCTAAGGTATTGATATTACTATGTTATGAGTGTATTGTGACTATAGCTTGTCTTCTATGTTTGAGAATGCATATTGGCTTTCCAAATTTAATGTATGAAAGTCCTCTAAAGGCATTAATTTTTCCTAAATGAATCTAATGAAGAAGGTTGGCTTAAATGCTTAAATGTAAAGATGCATGCTATACTTGGATTGTATTATGAGTCACTTCCTTTTCATGTCTATTCTATATGAATGTGCCTTATCAATGGTGACTTCAATGGAGTAGTTAGTGTGAGTAGTAGTATGGGATGCTACTTTCACATTGCACAAGTATGACTTAGAGTTGTCTTAGATGTTGCTCTTAATGTGATGATGTGATTCATATAATGTTTATGTTTCTTAAATGCTTTATTTTGTAAAGGTGAAAATGATGAATGGTAAGTTCATTTTTGGGTGACCTTAAGGTGGTGCCTTAGTGTAGGTGGTGGTATGGGACGCTACCCATACATTGCACAAGGCATATCTTGAGGGTTACTTGAGGTGGAGGCTCAAGGTGAAGGTAATGGGTTATATGTGATTTTGCTCAAATGAGAATTATGTGACTTTGTATGTTGGTTGTGGCTTATATTATGCCTCTTGTATCAATGTTCATGAAGTTTTGCAAAAATGTCATAAAGCATGACTTTCAACAAAATGTCACTTTTAAAGCATGTTTTTGTATGGTCTTCATACATAGTACATTTTTGTGTGCTAACCCATATTTTCTTATTTTTACTACAAGTGTAGGTTTCGGCAAATGATTGCTTTCTCTAAGGAAACTTGGGATTGGAGTTCTCTCAAGGCCTCTTTTGGTATGTCCTCATATGTCGAGGACAAGGATTTTATGTTTCTAGTTTTTATGTTTAAGACTTTGTTAAGACTTCGATTGTAAAGGGCCGTGACCCTATCTTGGTAAAGTTTGTCCAAGATGGCCATGTGAGACTTTGTATTCCGTTGTTTTATAAATGTCTTTTGCTGTTGGATTTATTAAATAAAAGTTTTAAATTACGCACTATTTCTATGTATCTAATGTTATGAATGCTAAGAGTCTTGTATTAGACCCCTTCGGGGTCGAGTGCGCCGTGTTACGACTAGGAGGTGCTCTCGGGTCGTTACAAACTTGATATCAGATAATAGATTTTGGAAATAGTTTTAGAGTTGATGTCTCAGAAGCCACGTCTAGTAGAGTCTTGTTCATCGGTGTGAGTCGCGACACATCTATGAGCGAGAGGCTATAGGACGATAGAATGTTACACTTCTTTCTTCATTCTTCAAGTCGTGCCATAGATCTTAACTCCATAAGTTCTCTCTCTTATTCCTTAACCGGTGGACTTGAAGATGTGACTACTTGAAGGGCTAATGTTGCAAGGATCGAGGGAGAAAAAGGTGAGTAATGAGGTCATTTGTGGTTATGTGACTATATGAGTCTTGTTATGGTAGATTTGAGAAGTTATATTATGAGGTAGTGTTTAGCATGAATGGGTTGCTATATAGTTATGTGTGTCGTTGGTAGGAGGTTATGATGAGTTTGGAGGTGAGTTGGCAGATTTGATGAATAAGGTGTTTTGGAAAAGTGTTGATGTGCAGAATGAGTAGACTCCATAAAGGAGAGTATAAGTGTAATTTACCTTGGTTTAGAATCACCTGGGGTGATGAGTGTGAAGGTTTAGTGATGTTTAGCTCCGACCTTATAATTGAAAGAAGTGATGTTGTAAAGAGTTTGTATAAGCTTACCGTATGAGGGAGATAATGTGTTTTCGTGATAAGGTCATTGAGTGTCCTTGATGTTCATGAGTTAGGCTTGATGGATTTTCTCACCTAAATAGGTGTATTGAATGTAATGACTCGAGAGAACCCCCTAGTCGTTACCGGCGCATTCGACCTCGAAGAGGTCTTATACAAGCCTTTAGCATTCATCATTGTCACGACCCAAGCCTAGGGCCTAGACGTGACATGGCGAATGAGGAACCCGAAGGAACCCCAAACAAGCCTCTCAAACTTGTCATCACACTTCATCGGTCGCGGAAGTACATTCAACATTAATTAACGGGAAATAGGGACTAAGGGCAAACCATTTCAAAATGACATTATAAAACAAGAGTCAAGCTCATTTACAAAATACTTGTCCAACGCACACCTCTACATACATAGATAGGACGGGGCCATGACATACTACCGGCTCCCCTCATAGTCAAAATACAATTGCAAGCTAAAGTCTCAAAACATAGGAGTAAGAAACATAACATAGCCCTCGAATCATTGAGGACTCACCAACAACTCGGATAAGCACCATACTAGCCACGTGAATGGAGAGAAGGATCAAGAGTAGCTCCGGTCCCTTCATGGTGACATCATGTAGGCAAAATATGCTTTAGTACTTGGAATGTACTAAGTATGCGGGGTGCAACACAACAATAGACAAGGACACAATCGAAATACAAGAAATAGTTTCATAGGCATTATGAATAACAATATGAGGATGCATGATCAAAGTGAAGTCAAAAGCTGTTTAAGTAAATCTATACTAATAGTAGATATCATATGTGTATGCATGATCCAACCAATCTATAACCCCAACTTAGGATGGGGGATGCCGTTCACACCCGGACACCCTGGTGGCAAGGTATAAACCCCTCACATGGTTGATGTTGGTCACACCCCAAGCATCCTAGGTGGTGAGATATAAACCTCTCACATGGTTGATGTTGGTCACACCCCAAGCATCCTAGGTGGTGAGATATAAACCTCTCACATGGTTGTCCGGTTCTTTTCCCCCGGACCGGGCATGGTCATGCAACACTTTATATAGGAAATTCCCATTAGGCTCTAATGCAATCTCACGTATGGAATGAACATATTCACAAGCTTAGTTTGTCATCAACACATTTCTGGATTTCCATACATCTCATAACTCAAGCTTTAAAGCATCGATTCATCAATTCTCCATAGTTGGACATTTTGTCAAACACCTTGAAGGCATGTAATGGAATCTAAGAGCATGGAAAATAGGATAGTAATTATGAAGCCAAAGCAGTGAACAACCTACAACAACACCTTTTTAACACCCACAATACCACATGAAAATCTCCACATCCATTCCAAATTTTGGTTCAAGTTCTAGAGTCACAACATGCTCAAAACAATCACTTTTCATGTTTAAAATTCAATGTGCAGGAAATTATTACAAAGAACAAGACTAATTTATGAATCTTAACTTAAACCATGAATTAGTGAGTAGAATAGAGTCTAGGCACTATGGGTGGAAGGACCCATGAGTTCAACAACACATACCTTGAGTTTGTATGAAGGTCTTGAGAGTGTCTTCAATGGAAGGTTGGAACTTGGAGCAAGAGTCTCTTCAATCTTGAGGAAGGTTTTGGATTAGGGTTCTTGAGAGAACTTAAGAGAAAATGTGTCTAAGTATGGGAGAGGTGTTTTGGGAAATGTTTTAGAGATGGGAATTGAACTAATGGTATATAGGAAATAACATATGCCCTTTGGATAAATGGTCCAACACTTGGAAAAAAAAATGAAGCGGGTGAACAGTATAAACGCTCACTGGAAATTGCCTTTCCTGTCGGACAGATTTTACGAAAATGGGCATAACTTCTTCGTCCGAACTCCGAATGAGGTGAAACGAAGTGCGTTAGGTAGCTAACTCAAAGGGTTGTCCATGGATATGTTATTGGCCACCCAATAATTTGTGTGCTAGGAGATATGACCCTCCAAAGTAGACCCTCGAAAAAGGCTTCACTTGGAAATTTCGGATTTTGATACGGTTGCTCTAAAATTTGGGTTAGACCCATTTCCCACTCAATTTGACCCCCTAAACAAGAATATGAAGTCGGATTTTCAAAAAATGAAACGGATTTTTTTTTTAATATATAGCTAAACAAGTTTCCGGTAACTTCCGAAGCACATTTTTAAGAACTTTTTGGGTCATTTCAATCATAGCATCTATCATAGAATAAAATCATGGAAACTTTAAACTTTTACTTTGGAAGTTCAACTTCACTTCATATATGAAAAACAGAATCTAACTTCGTCACAATGTACCATCTAGACATAGAAGTATCGAAAATGGAACTTCGCCCTTACATCAATAAGAAGTCTTGAAATAGGAAAGTACAACAATGTTTTTCTACATAAGCAAAGAACTAAACATAGAAGCTACATCATAGCGTCTTGTCCTCGGACTTGAGGACTCACCAACTTGGGGAAACAACTCCAAGTGTCTTGAGAAGTAAGCTTGAAACCTCAACAGCCCGAACCTAAATGTACAGGGAAAAGGGAGAAATATGGATTAGTACAACACACGTACTAAGTATGGCTACTATGCATAAAAACCATTAAAACATGCATAAAAGGACATTTAGTCAAAACATGCTTTTACCAACTAAATCCAATATGCACACAAAGTAAACATCATAGTCCGAACCAACATAATATCATCCGAACATGTAGACAACCCAAGCAATACTAGTGCAATGCA
This sequence comes from Solanum verrucosum, assembly GCF_900185275.1. Taxonomy (NCBI): domain Eukaryota; kingdom Viridiplantae; phylum Streptophyta; class Magnoliopsida; order Solanales; family Solanaceae; genus Solanum; species Solanum verrucosum. The sequence continues at coordinate 14,122 of NW_026019846.1, read as the reverse complement.
AAGAATAGAACCCCATAACCCTATTCAAAGCCAAATATAACATTAAGCAACCTACTTCATGCATACATTCATAAGATCATATTTCATCCTAACTTACCATATTCATAATGATCATACATAACATAGCTTCAACATACATAAGTCATAATCATCATAATCATAAGAGAACACTACTACAACCATCTCTTAGGATCCCACAAGTGCAATATGCAAGAGAAGTCCCATACCCTCCCTTACACTATGTAGAAACCCTTAAGAAAGCCCTAGTAAGAGTTCACACCTTTCATACCTTCATTTACTTTTACATTAGGGAAATATTGCAATAACCGACAAAGACCATGAGAGCTACATGAAATCCGGTGTTCTACTCCCACACCGAAAAGAGAGGGTTAACACTTGTCTAAGGTGTAACCATTCGTACATAGCTATCTAGGTGGATCTACTAAGCTAGGGTCCTACGTGGGCACATAGTTAAGGGTCAATGAGATTGCTTCTAGAAACCCTAACTTACTAAATATGGGGGTTTCCATCTCGTGAGACAACACATACCGTGGGTAATCCGGACTTGCTAAACGTGAGGAAACCCATGTGGGGAGCCGAACTTATTAAACGTGAGACCCCCATCTCATTTACATGCCCTTTCGGTGCTAAGCATCTAATTCCCTTTAGTAATCATCTTTAGTCATCACATAAGTTCACATTAGCCTTTACTAGACTCTTATGTAGACATCTTACCATAATAGCTCATATGTGTTCATAAGTGAGTAACAATCCTTTCACTTTAGAAACACTAGCAAGTGAGTAAACCTTTCACTTTACATTACATTATAATAATGAGAACTACGTTTCAATCATATATCAATCATGCCATAACATACATACATACTTCAAAGCTAAATCAAGTGTAGAGGGTTAAGGATGAGAAACTAGGTCATCAAACCACAACAACACATTAGGTATAGCATCATTACAATCTAAGTAATTCACCTTTCATACTTGAGTTCAAAGAAAAACCAACCTTCATACCTTCTTGCCCTTCATGGGACATTGATACTTCAATTACCAAACAATTCATAACCAATACATAATACAAGGTAATTCATGAAGTAATGACATAATCAACATCAATATAAGCAATTGACGTATTCCCTTTATTGCCTTCAAGCTTCATTCAAAGACTAACCCTAATTTCATAGAAATTATACATAACCTAGGTTAGAATCTCATACAAACATGAATTACATAACATCATATTAATTCATAGCCTTCAATCAATATCCAACACAAACTAGGGTTAGAATTAGGAAAAGAAGGAGAAACATGGGTCTCATGGGGAGTTCTTCAAAAACCACAATACAACATAAATTTATCCATAATTGTTCATATAACATCAATCAAAGTCAGTTTATACATCAATTCACTTTAGAAAGAAGACCCACGTTTTTGGATTGAAACCTAGAAATTGGAGATTTTGAAATTAATCTTGAAGGGCCTCTTGGGGAAAGGAATCCCAAGAGTGATAAGCAACCATACCTTATTGACAATTAACCACGAAAATCCTAGTTGAAACCTTGGATAGTTGGTCTTCTTCTTGAAGCTCCAATCTTCTTCAATGGAGTTCTTGAGGAAAGAGAGAGAGTAGAGAGAAGGAGGAACTTTAGGTTTTGATTTTGGGGTTTTGTGTTTGAGTGATAAAAGTGAGGTAAATTGACTTAAAAATCATTATTTACACGTCCCCTAAATACCCTAAATACCCCTCACTTAGTTGGACTCTTTAATGAAGTAAAAATGGATTTCTGAATTTCTGCATTTTCGTCGGGAACAAGTCAGCGACCGGAGCTGTTCCCTGAAGGTATTTGGAATTAAATTTTCAGACAGTAGAGTCCGCGACACGACCGCGTCGCAAACTAAATTTTTGCTCCTTGGGAGCTAGTCCGCGACGCGGACCTATTCCCTCCAAGTGCAATTTGCAAGTTCCTTGGCAGCTTGCTTGGCCAAGGTTGGGGTCCTCCTTGGGCCCTTAGGGTGGCCCCGAGGAGTCGTATTCGAACGTTTTGACCCTAAAACATATATTTACCTAATTTAAACCTTTTTACAAGATTATACCATCATACGACACTCCCAAACCTGCCCAAAACCTAAGGACACACTAGAACACATTCTTTCTAGTTTTCGGACGTCGTGGTCGTTTCTTGACGTTTAGACTTTTACTCTTCCAAACCAAGTCAATTGCATTAATTTAGGTTTATAAACATCATTTTAACTATTTTTAAGTCATTATTCATAAGGTGAGGCTCTAACTTAAGTCATAGAATTTCCGGGGTGTTACAATATCCCCCCTTAGGAACATTCGTCCCCGAATGTCACTTGGACTTCTTTCTAGGGAGACAATGACTCAAACTAGCAGCACAACAACCAGTCACATCAACAACATCATATCATCATATCATATAGGAATTTAATCCACAACATCACTATGCTCAAAACTCTTTACTTCACATAAGTATAGGAGGAACTACCTTCTCCATATTCAATGAGCATCAACATATATATTAAGCAATCAACAAGACATTCTTACAAGACAACATCAATCATGCTCATTACAATCTCATGAAGACAACATCACACAACATCTATGGGTGCAATTTCAACCATGAGAAACAAAATTCATGAAAACTCAAAATACAACTTAAGCATGAATTTTCACAAAAATATGCACATACAAGGAAATCATGTCATAATCATCAACACACATGATTTTCAATTTATACCAAATTAAGAGAGACTACTAACCTCAACTTTGGCTAGGAGTAGGAGGAAAAAGATGAGGGTAGCGGACTTCATGTCGGCCTCGGCCTCCATGTTGCACCCTCAACTAGGTGGTTTCTCCATAGGACTTTTACGGAGGCAACCTCTTTATTCCTCAACTTCTTAACTTGACGATCTAAGATTTCGACCAGAACCTCTTCATAAGAAAGGTTCTCATTCACCCCTAAACCTTCTAGAGGGAGAATGGACACCGGGTCACCTATACACTTCTTTAACATAGAAATATGGAACACCGGGTGAACCGGGGCCAATTCGATGGGCAATTTCAACTCATAAGCGACCTTTCCGACACCTTCAAGATCTCATAAGGCCCAACATACCGGGGCTAAGCTTTCCCTTCTTACCAAACCTCATCACCCTTTCATGGGTGAGATCTTAAGTAGACCCAATCACCTACTTCAAATTCAAGATCCCTCTTTCTATTATCGCATAAGACTTTTGCCGACTATGAGCCGTTTTCAACCTATCCCTTATAAGTCGAACTTTTTCTGTAGCCTCATAGACTACCTCGGGACCAAGAAGAGCAAATTCACCCACTTCAAACCACCCAACCGGAGATCGACACCTTCTACCATAAAGTGCTTCAAAGGGTGCCATAGCAATACTCGAGTGGTAGCTATTGTTGTAGGAAAATTCTATCAAAGGTAGGTGGTCATCCCAATTACCTTTGAAGTCAATGACACACGCTCTCAACATGTCCTCTAGGGTTTGGATGGTGCGTTCCGCTTGACCATCCGTTTGAGGGTGAAATGCGGTACTAAGTTTCACTTGAGTACCAAGCCCACTTTGGAAAGACCTCCAAAAATGGGAAGTAAATTGGGCACCTCTATCCGAAATAATCGACAACGGGGCCCCATGCAACTTCACAATCTCCTTAATGTACAACTTAGCATAATCTTCCGCCGAATAAGAAACCTTGACGGGAAGGAAATGGGCTGATTTAGTCAATCTATCCACAATGACCCAAATGGAGTCATGTTGCCTACGGGTTCGAGGCAAACCTACCACGAAGTCCATATTGACCTCTTCCCACTTCCAAGTGGGGTATCAATATCTTGAGTTAGACCTCCCGGTCCTTGGTGCTCGGCTTTGACTTGTTGGCAATTTGAGCACCTAGCCACAAAATTTGCTATGTCTCTTTTCATTCGTTCCACCAATAAATCTCACGTAAGTCACGATACATTTTGGTGGCTCCCGGATGGATGGAGTATCGGGACCCATGGGCCTCCTCTAAGATTGTCTCTCTTAGGCCATCCACATCCGGCACACATAACCTCCCTTGGTGCCTAAGCACCCCATCTTCTCCTTGAGAGAAAGTTTCTATTGCTTTGTTGAGAACCGACTCTTTTAGTTCCATCAAAATAGGGTCAAGATGTTGCTTAGACTTCACGTCAACAACAACCGATGACTCGAATTATGACGGACCATGACACCTCCTTTTGGGGAATCTTCAAGTCGGACACCCAACCGGGCTAGCCTATGTACATCACGGCTAACTCCCTTTTCTCTTCTTCCACATGTGACACACTACCCATAGATACACGACTCAAAGCATCCGCAACCACATTTGCTTTTCCGGGTGGTAAAGGACACTCATATCATAATCTTTAAGAGTTCCAACCACCTCCTTTGTCGGAGATTCAATTCTTTTTGGCTAAAAACATATTGAAGACTCTTGTGGTCGGTAAACACATCCACATGTACCCCATAGAGATAGTGTCTCCAAATCTTTAAAGCAAAGACTACGGCCGCTAGCTCAAGGTCATGAGTTGGATAATTCTTCTCATGCACCTTGAGTTGTCTCGAGGCATAAGCTATAACCTTACCATGCTGCATGAGGACACAACCCAAACCCACTCGGGAAGCATCACAATATACTACAAACCCTTCGGTGCCCTCCGGTAAGGTCAAAACGGAGCGGAGGTGAGCTTATCTTTCAACAATTGGAAGCTCTTTTCACAAGATTCCGACCATTCGAACTTGGACTTCTTTTGAGTTAAGGCCGTTAATGGAGATGCAATAGATGAAAATCCCTCAACAAACCTCCGGTAGTAACCGGCCAAACCCAAAAAGCTTCGGATGTCGGAAGGACTCAAAGGTCTAGGCCAACTTTTGACCGCATCGTTTTCTTTGGATCAACTTCTATACCCTCACTAGAAACAATGTGACCAAGGAAAGCAACCGATCTTAGCCAAAACTCACACTTGCTAAACTTAGCATAGAGTTGGTGATCTTTGAGGACTTGCAATACTATCCTCAAATGATTCATGTGATCATCCTCACTTTTAGAGTATATCAAGATGTCATTAATAAAGACAATAACAAATGAGTCTAGAAAATTTCTAAACACACGATTCATAAGGTCCATGAAAGCCGCCGGGGCATTTGTAAGATCCAAAGGACATCACTAAGAACTTAAAATGACCAGATCTTGTTCGGAAGGCTGTTTTCGGAACATCAACACCTCTCACCCAAGTTGGTGATAACCCGACCTCAAATCAATTTTTGAAAAGTAACTCGCTCCTTGAAGTTGATCAAATAAGTCATCAATCCTAGGGAGTGGATACTTGTTCTTAATGGTCACTTATTTAATTGTCGGTAATCAATACACATACGAAGAGATCCATCCTTCTTGTTCACAAATAACACCGGTGCACCCCAAGGAGATATACTAGGTTGGATGAAACCCTTATCCAACAAATCTTTGAGTTGAGCTTTTAATTCCTTCAACTCCATCGGGGCCTCCGGTAAGGAGGGATTGAAATGGGTTGTGTATCCGGCAATAAATATATGCCGAAATCTATTTCTTGTTCGGGAGGAATCCCGGGTAAGTCATCGAGAAAGACTTTTGGAAAATCCTTCACCACGGGGACCGACTCCAAAGGAGGAATCTCGGACTCAAGATCCTTGACCCTCAAATATGATAGAGACAACCCTTAGAAATCAACTTACAAGCTTTTAGACATGAAATGATCCTTCCCCTAGGAACGGAATTTCCTCTCTTTCATTCTAAAATGGGTTCATTAGGAAATTTAAACTTCACAATTCGAGTCCTACAATCTATGGACACAAAACAAGCATGAAGCCAATCCATCCCTCAATATAACATCAAAGTCTAACATATCAAGTTCCACCAAATCAACCAAAGTGACTCTATTGGGCAATGAATGGACAACCCCTATAAACTCTTTTAGCAACTATGGAATCACCCACCGGGGTAGAAACCAAAAGGGTTTATCTAAGACATCGGGAAGCATATCAAACTTCATATCCACTAAAGGGGTTACAAAAGACAAAGTGGCACCGGGATCCAACAATGCATAAACATTAATTGAAAATACTTGTAGCATACCGGTCACAACATCCGAGAGCTCTCTTGATCACCTCGGGATTGGAGAGCATAGAAGCGATTCTTCTTAGGAGCATCGGGATTTGAGCCACTTGCTTGTGCTTGAGCATTTTCCCTTCCTTGAGCCTTTAGCATAGGGCAGTCCCTCCTCATGTGGCCGCTCTTACCACAACCATAGCAATTACCCGTGCCAACTAGGCACTTGCCTTCATGTTTTCGACCACACTTTGTACAAATAGGCTTCTCAACATAAGGACCACCACCTCTTGCTTTTGAGGCTTGGGGGCAGACACTTTACCTTGTTGACCCTTGGAGGGTTAGGAGGACCTTGGTTGGAAAACCTCTTTTTGAACTTTGGCTTATCTTGGATTTCAAACCTAACCTTAGAAGAATTTCCATCATCGGCCCTTGACCTCTTCAATTCTCTACCAACTTGCTTAAGATTTTTCTCCTCAATTTGTTCGGCATGAACCATAAGACGAGAAATGTCCATGCTTGGGATTAGCATAGCCGACCTACATTCATTCACCATAAGATCGGATACCTCCATAACAATTTTTTCATTGTAGCTCTAGAGTCCGACACCAAAGTAGGAGCACGCTTGAAAATTGAATGAACTTGAGGCCATACTCCTTCACACTCATACCCCCTTGACGGAGGTTGATGAATTCTTGCATTTTCTCTCCCTTAGTTCCAAGGGGAAAAACCTATCAAGAAAAGTCGTCTTGAATGTATCCCAACTTATCGGACCCTCTCTAATAGGTCTCCCCTACTTCCATTGTTCATACCACACTTGTGCCACATCTTTGAGTTGATAGACGGCTAACTCGGCCTTTTTTTTAGAAGACACACCCATAGCCTCTAGAACCTTAAACACTTCATCAATGAACCCTTGTGGATCCTCTTCCACTTTGGAGCCAAAGAAAGTAGGGGGATTCATCCTTGTGAAATCCCTTATCCTAGAAGCGGTAGTGCTAGCATTGGGGTTCACTTGCACCCTAGCATTCCTAGCAGCTTGAGTGGCCAACACTTGAGTCAAATTATGAATAGCCGACCTTATCTCAACATTAGACATAGCCCCTTCTTCAATAGGAACTTGATGGTTTTGAGGAGCTTGAGGGGGAACCGCCTCATTCATTTTTCTCCTCACCAACCCTCCTTGCATTGTTCCTTCTTGTATTCATTGCCTATTAGCACAGAGAAGGATTAGAAGAAAAGGACTAAATAGAGTTAAGACTCTTAGGCACAACTATGGAATAACAAAAGAGTGTAAGTTCCTAAGCATCTCGTAGCCTCTCATTCATAAGTGTGGCGTGCTTCACACCCACAAACAAGACTCTACTCGACGTGGTATCGTGTCACATAAATCCTACATTATTCTCAACCTTATGCTCTAATACCAAGTTTGTAACGACCTGAGAGCATCCCCTAGTCTTTACCGGCGTATTCGACCTCGAAGAGGTCTTATACAAGACTTTAGCATTCGTCATAGCATGTACAATAGAATAAAATCACGGAAAATTTAAACTTTTACTTTGGAAGTTCAAATTCACTTCATATATGAAAAATAGAATCTAACTTCGTCACAATGTACCATCTAGACATAGAAGTATCGAAAATGAGACTTAGCCCTAACATCAATAAGAAGTCTTGAAATAGGAAAGTACAACAATGTCTTTCAACATAAGCAAAGACCTAAACATATAAGCTAGATCATAGGGTCTTGTCCTCGGACTTGAGGACTCACCAACTTGGGGAAGCAACTCCAAGTGTCTTGAGAAGTAAACTGAATCCTCAACGGCTCGAACCTAAATGTTTTGGGAAAAGGGAGAAAATATGGGTTAGTACAACACACGTACTAAGTATGGCTACTATGCATAAAAACCATTGAAACATGCATAAAAGGACATTTAGTCCAAATATGTTTTTACCAAGTAAATCCAATATGCACACAAAGTAAGCATCATAGTCCGAACCAACATAATATCATCCAACATGTAGACAACCCAAGCAATAGTACTGCAATGCAAAGAATAGAACCCCATAACCCTATTCAAAGCCAAATATAACATTAAGCAACCTACTCCATGCATACATTCATAAGATCATATTTCATCCTAACTTACCATATTCATAATGATCATACATAACATAGCTTCAACATACATAAGTCATAATCATCATAATCATAAGAGAACACTACTACAACCATCTCTTAGGATCCCACAAGTGCAATGTGCAAAAGAAGTCTCATACCCTCCCTTACACTATGTAGAAACCCTTAAGAAAGCCCTAGTAAGAGTTCACACCTTTCATACCTTCATTTACTTTTACATTAGGGAAATATTGGAATAATCGACAAAGACCATGAGAGCTACATGGAATCCGGTGTTCTACTCCCACACCGAAAAGAGAGGGTTAACACTTGTCTAAGGTGTAAACATTCGTACATAGCTATCTAGGTGGATCAACTAAGCTAGAGTCCTATGTGGGCACATAGTTAAGGGTCAAGGAGATTGCTTCTAGAAACCCTAACTTAATAAACGTGAGGGTTTTCATCTCATGATACAACACATACCGTGGGTAATCCGAACTTGCTAAACGTGAGAAAACGCATGTGGGGAGCCGGACTTACTAAACGTGAGACCCCCATCTCATTTACATGCCCTTTCGGTGCTAAGCATCTAATTCCCTTTAGTAATCATCTTTAGTCATCACATAATTTCACATTAGCCTTTACTAGACTCTTATGTAGACATCTTACCATAATAGCTCATATGTGTTCATAAGTGAGTAACAATCCTTTCACTTTAGAAACACTTAGGAAGTGAGTAAACCTTTCACTTTACATTATATTATAATCATGAGAACTACCTTTCAATCATATATCAATCATACCATAACATACATACATACTTGATAGCTAAATCAAGTGTAGAGGGTTAAGGATGAGGAAACTAGGTCATCAAACCATAACAACACATTAGGTATAGCATCATTACAATCTAAGTAATTCACCTTTCATACTTGAGTTCAAAGGAGAACCAACCTTCATACCTTCTTGCCCTTCATGAGACATTCATACTTCAATTACCAAAAAATTCATAACCAATACATAATACAAGGTAATTCATGAAGTAATAACATAATCAACATCAATATAAGCAATTGACATATTCCCTTCATAGCCTTTAAGGCTTCATTTAAAGACTCAACCCTAATTTCATAGAAATTATACATAACCTAGGTTAGAATCATCATACAAACATGAATTACATAACATCACATTCAATTCATAGCCTTCAATCAATATCCAACACAAACTAGGGTTAGAATTAGGAAAAGAAGAAGAAACATGGGTCTCATGGGGAGTTCTTCAAGAAACCACCAATACAACGTAAATTCATCCATAATTGTTCAGATAATATCTATCAAAGTCATTTTATAACATCAATTTCACTTTAGAAAGAAGACCCACATTTTTGGGTTGAAACCTAGAAATTGGAGATTTTGAAATTCATCTTGAAGGAGCCTCTTGGGGAAAGGAATCCCAATAGTAATTAGCAACCATACCTTATTGACGAATTAACTACAAAAATCCGAGTTGAAACCTTGGAGAGTTGGTCTTCTTCTTGTAGCTCCAATCTTCTTCAATGGAGTTCTTGAGGAGAGAGAAAGTAGAGAGAAGGAGGAACTTTAGGTTTTGATCTTTGAGTTTTTTTGTTTGAGAGATAAAAGTGAGGTAAATTGACTTAAAAATCATTATATACACGTCCCCTAAAGTACCCTAAATACCCCTCACTTAGTTGGACTCTTTAATGAAGTGAAAATCGATTTATGAGTTTCAGCATTTTCATCGCGGAACAAGTCTGCGATGCAGAGTTGTTCCCTGAAGATATTTAGAATTAAATTTCGAGACAGTACAGTCCGCGGCACCACCGCGTTGCGAACTAAATTTTTGCTCATTGGGGGAGCTAGTCCACGACGTGGACCTATTCCCTCTAAGTACAATTTGTAAACTGCCTTGGCAGCTTGCTTGGCCAAGGTTGGGGTCCTCCTCGTGACCCCTTAGGGTGGCCCAGGGGAGTCGTATTCAAACGTGATGACCCTAAAAACATATATTTACCTAATTTAAACCTTTTTACAAGATTATACCATCATACGACACTCCCAACTTGCCCAAAACATTAGGACACACTAGAACACATTCTGCTCTAGTTTGCGGAGTCGTGGTCGTTTCTTGACGTTTAGACTTTTACTCTTCCAAACCAAGTCAATCGAATTATTTTAGGTTTAGAAACATCATTTTAACTATTTTTAAGTCATTATTCATTAGGTGAGGCTCTAGCTTAAGTCATAGAATTTCTAGGGTGGTACAATGATTTTTGAGGATTTTAGACCCGGTGTGGTAGACTTATATGAGATATTAAGTTGTGTCATTAAGGTTGGTTTTGAGCAAGAAATTTCTTAATGAGGACCTTCCTAGTTTAAAAGCTCTGGTATGCTGATGGTTCCTTATAGTGTAAATGTGTTATTGAGGTTCCTATGTTGTTTCACGTTAGCCTTAGTTGGGTTTACCCTTAAGTGGGGGATCGTATGATGAATAGTAAGGTTGTTGAGAGTGTTGATATCCTTATCTCTTTTCCTTCTATTCTTGTTTGAGCTTGAGACCAAGAGTTCCTTGTAGCTTGTTTCCTGTTTTGGAGTTTTGTGTGATATTTAGTTTCCATGGCCTCCTTATTGTTGTGCATGTTCTATTTGAATTCTTATTTATATGAGAAAATGAGTTTTTAAAATTGTGTTCCACATGTTAATATGCATCTATGATGAATTGCCTAAATGTTTCATAAGTTGACTTGTTGAGCATGCCTAAATGTGCTTCTATGAGAAAATTGCATAATGTGCTCAATGATGTTGTGTGGAGAATGATGTGATTTGGAGAAGGAAGTTCCTCCAATATAATGAAATGAAGAATGTGAAGTTTTGATCCACAATGAGTTTGTAGATGTAGTTCCTACCTTTTTTTTGCATTGAGCCTTTTTGATGTGGACTTAATGTTTCCTCCTATGTTTATGCATTTATATTGATGTTACATGCATGATTGTGGACTGCTAGTCTTGAGTCGTTACCCCTTAATGTGTTTGAAGTGTCATTGGAGGACGAATGTTCCTAAGTGGGGGATAATGTAACGACCCTAAAAATGAACTAGTGAAACTAGAGCCTAATATGTGTGCGTTTGTGTTTTTCATGGGATTTGATGGTGTTGTATGTTGTCCCGAGCTTTGGTTTAGGAGTCAACATCAAGGCATGTGTTAGACTCCGTAGTTGAAAGACCCCTTTTGATGATTGATTAAGGGTTGCAAGGGCTTGTGCCAAGTCAATGGGGCAAGGCTTAAGCCAAAGGCCAAGGCTGCCAAACCTTGGCCAAGCACTGCCTCATGACCACGGACCACTTCACGGTCAGTGGTCTTGACCACGGTCCATAAAAGTGGCTGTGAAAGTCACTTAGTGGCATGGAAAGCAAGGCAAGTTGGCCAACCTACTACCCAAGTTCCACGGACCACTTCAAGGCCAATGGTCTTGACCACGGCCCATAGAAGGGGCCGTGAAGATTACTTGGCCATGTGGAGGTTTAGCAAGGTCGAGGGATCTACTGCCTAGTGGACCACGGGCATCACCACGGGCCGTGGTCCTCCTTCACGGACCGTCAAAGTGCCCTTGGTCCCTGACGGGGCTCCCCAATTTAAAGGGTTTTAAGTAATTTTGTTTTAATATTTTATTATGTGGGGTTGATTTTATTAGATGGTTTATATCATAAATATTAATAGTCTCTAGTCCTAAAACACTTCATTTACTCCTTTATTGAAAACACCCTAATCAAAATCCTCTCTCCCAAATATCTTCTCTCTAAGAACTCCATTGAAGACCAAGAGGAGAAGAAGACTTAGGGCTTGAAGAGGAAGGCTATTGGGTAGATTTTCGTGGTATTCTTCAAGTAAAAGGTATGGTGATCCTTCATCTAGGGTTAGCTTTCACCCTAGAGTCAATTTCGAAGAAGTTTCAAAGTTTTCAAGATTCATTAAAAACCCTAAGTTTCATTCAATCTCATGGGTTCTTGCATCAAACGTTTTCAAATGATAAATTATGATTATATTGTTGTTTAATTGATGATTTAAGATGAAAATACTCTATGAACCCATGATTTCTCTCAATTCCTAAATTGTGCCTTAAGAAGTGGGTTTGTTGATTATGAATGAATGTTGAGAGAGTTATGCCTAGATTGATTTAGATAGTTGACTTGTATCATCATCTATGCCTAATTATGGTGAATTGTTGTAGTAGACTCGTATTAGAGATGTTGATCCACTTGAAAGGTGGAGGTGTTTAGTTATGATGTAGTTACTTGGTGATAGTGTAATTCTACATGTATTCGTGATTAACCTAAGATTCTAGGGTTATGTCATGAAAGAGGCAAATAGAGGGTTTAAATGTGATACTCCAAGAATGATGAATTTCTCAATGTAATGCCTTAGACTAGATCACCTAGACTTGAATTGGTTTAGAGTAATGCTTCTAAACATGATTTGACTTGATCATGATATTATGTGCATGTTGATGAATACTTGAAGTATAGAGTGCCAATCATGATGTGATTAATGTATTGATGAGTTGTGGGATCATGGTATTCCCTTATCTATTGTGTTATTGCTATATGTTGGGATGAGTTGATCCATAACCCTTGAAGGGAACATTGTGAAGGTTTGTGTATGTTTGCAAGATTGTGTGTGAACTCATGATTTACTTAGAAGTTGAAAGTCCTATGACTATTGAGTATATTGTGGTATTGTTGAAAAGGCTATTGTTAAATTACCCCTACACTTGACATTGTATGAATGGTCTAGGATGATTATAATGTTGTTGATTGTTTCATTGCAAGGACAATTTGTACACACACTCCATGCATAAACATGATCTGATGTATCAATGGTGTTAATTGAAAGTATAGATTTCATATGCACCTTTACACATTAGTATGCATGAAATGTACATAACCATGTTGATCCTATTGTGTTGATTAAAAGTCCATCCTCATGAGAACACATGATCTTGGTGTGATAGTTATTCTCGCATACTAATGTTGATTCAAAGGTGAAAGGTAGTTCTCACTTAAATGAATCTATGAGCTAATTGGTGAGTTGTATTGAACGAAGGTTAAAGTATGCCTTCACACATGTAGATACAATTCCATACTAATTATGTATAAATGGGGAAATAATGCCTAGTATCGAGTGGATATGGACAATGAGGAAAAGGCCCCTCCGCCAAGGCAATAGGTTGAGTCATCTATAGTAAACTCATGAGATGGAAGCTCCTCCGCTAATGCAATAGGTTGGGTTTCTAGTAGCAATCTCCATATCTCATAACTATGTGCCAAACATAGTACTTAGCTATTGGATCCACTTAGAAGCTAAATATCATTAGTTCTACCTTTGGCAAGTAAGAACGCCTTCTTTCGGTGTGGGGTTATATGACACCGGATTCCATGTAGCTCACATGGTCTATGTCGGTTATGGCTAATATTCTCTAATAACAATAAGATAATGAATATGATAGGAACTATACTATGACTTCTTAATGGGTTTACTTGGTAGAAGTTGGGCTATGGGACTTCACTTTTACATTGCACAAAGAGACTTATCAGGATATTGTGGAATGGTTTCCTTATGGTATGATAAGATATGAATAGATGACTTTCCTTATGTTTAGTTCATGTACTTGTATAATTCCGTATTTATGACTATGGATTATGGTAAGTTTGAAGATTATGGAAATGAATATGTCGCTTCAAGGAATGCTTAGTAAGGTTGGTATTATGGGATGCCAACCATACATTGCACAAGTGTTCTTAGAGGTTTCTAAGGTATTCATAATACTATGTTATGA